>NW_020536999.1:92119250-92137101 GCF_003426905.1 Ctenocephalides felis
AGAAATCCAACTAATGCAAATCGAATCTTCCACTTTTATCAGTCCATCAATGCAATTCATGAATGATGATCATGATCATAATTCCTTTTCGTCCATGTGTCCATCGTCATCATCATACAATTGCTACCGTAAATTGCCTGACGAATTGCCAAATCGTAGGTGTCGGGGCGTGTGTTTAACATGGAAATTGTTCCTCCCCCCTGGCTCCTCTCTCTCTACTCGTTTTAATTAACAGTTCGCGATCTCTGATGACGTTTCAATGACGTCACAGCTGCGACTGATGGCCGAGAGAGTCATATTTTAATTAAAACACATTTTAGAGGACACGCCCATTAATAGAAATATGTATATATTATATATATATATATATATATATATATATATATATATACATATATACATATACACATATATACATATACACATACATATACGTATACTACGATTTATGTTGGAACATCACTCTAAGAAAAGAAAGTCTACTGACAAGCAAACTGAATTTTGATTGCTGATAAAATTGATAAAATGCTACTCAGTATGGATCAGAAACCTGGACTCCAAGAAACTCCAATGATCAAGGATCTTTTCCTAGATTGTGGAGAAAATGTTGGAGCATGGTTCACAGACTATGGAAGTATATTGATGAGGAAACTGAGCCTCTAACAGAAAAAGTTGATTAAATGCTACATTTGAAAGTTTACATCCGTACCGATTAGAGACATGGGCTCTACTGACAACCAGGCAGCGAAGCAACTGATACAATACTAATTTCCAGAGAAAAGTTTTAAAGAAAAATTGAACTGATAAGTAAATCTCAAGATGCTGATGAAACTAGCAACCAAATGCTACATTTTTAGGCTTTGCAAGGTCCTGCATGGATCAGAAACACGGACTCTGAGATAAAAAAAAAATTACGTAGTCTCGATTAAATGATTAAATACTGGATTTAGAAATTGCTTTTTCTATAAATTCTAAGAAGACTCTACTGACGAGCTCTCTAACAAAAGAATCTGATATAAGACTTATTTTTGGAGTAAAATTCATCGTGCCTTAAGGCAAATTGCAGGAACTTCCCGTACCAAAAATTATTTTTTTAAAAGCGATTAACATTTTTGAAAAAATTTTACTTCGAAAAAATTACATTTTAGAAAAAAAAAAAAAAAATGTTTGAAAAAAAAGTTTTATTTTGGTATAGTTTGGAAATTCTGAACTTTTTTTCAAAGCAATCGTACTGCTTTAACTACATAGAGATGAAATATCAAAGCGCGTAAGCGCCGCGTCGCCGTCTAACGGATAAACATTGGTACGGAACTGATGAGAATGTAAACAAAATTCATACTTATTGTAAAAATCTCTAAATAATATCTGATAATTTGATGTGCATATGTCTAATGATCATTTTTGACTGCCAAATGGCTTTTTGTTTTACTTTTTTCATTAGATCTCCGAAACTGCTAGACCTGCCTTCATAAAAATTTGATCAATTCTTCATCTTGGCAATACAAGTAAAATGTTTTTTGAATTTTTAAAATCGGACGCTCCGCTCTCTTAAAAACCGTGTTACCGTTTTTGGCACTTTTTGCGCCGTATCTTCGGAACGGCTAGACCTGCCTCCACCAAAAACTAATCGGCACGTCCACTTATCAGTACGAATCGAATGTTTTTTAAATTATTTAAATCGGTTGATCGGTGTTCTCGAAATCGTCGACGTATTTGTATTCGAACACACACACGCACACACACACGCGCACACACGCACACACACACACGCGCACACACGCACACACACACACACGCGCACACACACTCACACACATACATTCATTTTTTCTAAGGCATGCCAAAATATTCAGAAACCTTTGAAACGTCGAGAAATGCAAAAGTTTTCATTTTAGATTTTTTTGCGATTACTATAACTTGCCCTACGGGAAGTTAATTAATATTATAATTATAGTTTACTTTAGTTATATAATTAGGCGTAGCACAAGGTTCGACATAAAGACCAAAGCGCCTTGCAAAAATACATCGAACTTAATTTTATCATAGTTCTGTATTTTAAAACGTGACTTTCACTCCCAAAAAGGGTCGAAAGGGTTGCAAGGCGTGTAGATGTTTTTAATAACGCGGTTTTTATGATTTAATTTTATGAAAAACACCATTCGCCCTCGCTCGATGAACAGGAATGAGGGTGCGAAGGCGTCATATTGAGAATTTCTATTATATTTAATATAATATTAAGGGTAAATGCGCTAATGTAGCTTTAAAATTTAAAAGGGATAAAGGGGTGCAAGATGAAGGGTGGTACGTGCATGGTGTTCTTTTTATTAAATTGGAACTAGGCGATAAGACAAGATTTTTTATAAGTATTATAAATGTATATGTATAATTATGTATGAATGTATATAAGTATAAAAGTAAAATGTAAGTGTGTATGTATGTGTGTATAAATGTTAGTGTGTATAAATGTGTGAATAATTGTTAGGGTGTATAAATGTGTTTAAAATGTGTATGTGTATACGAATTTCAATATGTATAATTGTGTTTGAGTGTATATAAATGTGCATAGGTGAGTTCAACATGTGTATACGTGTATAATAACACGTGTAGGTGTGTATTTTTGTGTACAAATGTGCATAGGTGTGTATAAATGTGTGCATGTGTTTGCATATTGATTTTGTCTTTTAACAAATGTTTAACATTTGACATTTCATGCGGTTTGGTTTTTGAATTTCTGTTTATTCAGGATTTATTATTTGTTCGGAAATGTATTTATGTAAAGCAGGTGTAGACAACTGCATATGTTCTAGAGATCCTCATATGAATAAAGAAATTAATAATTGACTAAAATGGAATTAATAAAAAAATATATAAACACATGTAGAACAACCAATATATGAGTTTAATCCTATAAATAGAAAAGTATACAAACTTATTAAAATTTCAAAAATTTGAAACCTTTTCAGTTTAATTCAAACGTTTTTATAATTTTATTTAGTTTATTAGTTATTTAGAAAAAAAAAACTTCTAGGAACTATCTAGGCACATTTATATTATACATGTTCATGAAAAAAATATGTAAGGAAAAATTTATCATAGTGTTCAGGTATTCTGAAGAACAACGTCTCAAAAACTAAAATCGTCTTCTCCAGGTTTATATTGCTGGGTACCTATAAGTATGTTTTATTATATATATTTTATCAATTATTATTCATTTATCGATCTCTTGACCACCGCTGCTCTATTTCATTTCACATCGAGATCTATTAAACGGATGAAGAGAATATTTATATTTATCGAAGCATCTGCTCGCGTTTTATTTATTTTTCGATTTCTTTCTTGAACAAATAAATTTGTTTGTTCATCAGACCCGCAAAGTTTCGACACACTAGACGTTTCGACGACAGATTTATCGCCTTCATCAGGTACGAAAATCGATAGACGGATGAATATAGTATATATACAGTTAATAAAATAGGAATCAATAGCGAAAATTGCTTAAATTTAAACTTTGTTAGAGAAACTGACTACATTTGCCATGAACTGCTCAAGTGTTGCCAAATTTGCCAAAGGCGGTTCAAATGTTTCCAGATTTACCAATGGCAGTTCAAATGTTTCCAGATTTACCAATGGCAGTTCAAATGTTTCCAAATTTGCCAGAGGTAGTTCAAATGTTGCCACATTTGCCAGAGGCAGTTCAAATGCTGCCAAATTTGCCAATGGAGGTTCAAATGTTGCCAAAATTTGCCAAAGGCTATTCAAATGTTACCAAAATTACCAAAGGCAGTTCAAATGCTGCCAAATTTGCAAAAGGCATTGCACGTTTATGAATTATACCAAGCCTTCATAACGAACAAATAAGTTTATATTACTGCTTATTTATTTTACATAAAATTTATTTACAACTAAAAACTTATTTCAACATTTAAAATTCAATTAAAATTATTTAAATAATTAATTTTATCTAGAGCCAACAGGTTGTTTGAATTTATTTCAATTTTTCCAAAATTTTCTTAAAAATCGTTCTCATCTTCCTCGTATTTCTTCTCCACCTTCTGGTTTCTTGGTGAAAATTTGTTGTCCAAAGAGTCGCCCATTGTGGTGTCAGCAAACAGACGTGGAGATAAAGGCTAAAAAATGACAATGTTGGATGATAAATATACAAATGGTAATTAAACTTAGGATTCTGATAGATTTTTATACCAGTCCTCAACTTACCTGATCACTGGACGAACTCATGATCGTGCCTTCAGATTTTGAGACCTTAGATCCTGCTCCTAAATCTTTGTTGTTGGTCGTCATGTTGTTCAAGGAAGCGTGGTTCCTGGTGAAGTTTGGTTGCTTCAATTTAGAACCTAAAAATCATGAATCATCAGGATTGATGCATTATTTACCGCCAACTGAAACTATCTATCTGATAATTGCCAAATCCTAATCTGACAACAAATGATATTTGCAAACGTTAACAACAAATGTTCAATTACTTTTTATTATTCCATTACCCCTACCTGCTAAATTTTTACTATTCCTCGCACCCCCTCGTCCATAATCCTTTCCAGATCGATTTACCACATTTTCTTGTTTGGCACCACTCGTGGTATCCTTATTCCTAACACCAGCAGTTAAACTTCTCATTGGTGGTTTCAATTTTGATAAAGTCTTGGTCCTGGTTGAATCGAAAGTGGATAAAGTACTATTCGTATCACTGGTTTCACCAGCAGACTCACTGTCCAAAGTTCTTGGAGAATATTTGCTGGCTGATCTACATCTTATCTTGGATAATTGGGGTATGTTGGATGTGGTTTTGGATGTTTTGTCTACTTTCACAGGTAGTTTGCTGGTTGTAGGCGCAACTCTTAAAGGAAGTTTACTGTTGAAAGTTGATTTCAAGGTGTCGTCACCAGTTTTTGATGTTATGTCGACTTGTGGTGTCTTGAATTGGAAATCGTCATCAGTTCTGTCAAATTTGTTCAAAGCAGCATTTTTGAACGCGTCCAGAATATTGCATGCAGGTTGTTCCACGTGAGGTATTTTTTCTTGTCTTGACAAAATTTCATCGTCGAAGTTCTTCAAGTCTGTTTTTGATGGCACGAATTTTCCACTAGATGGTTGCTGGATGTTGTCTTCGTTTGTAACTTTGGTATTGGATGTTGACTGGTTTCGCAAGGTTAAGGAATCGATGGTTTTGATACCTTCGACTGCACCGTCCATAGTTTTGTTGGCTTTTCTTAGCAAAGTCTTATGAAACAAATGAAAATAAGTGGACGAATTGGAACAATTAAAAGTGAATTTTTTACCTGTAATAATTCTGGTACAGAAACAACAGTGGGAGGTGTTGCATCTGTAGTCGTAGTCGTCGATGTCATATCTCCAGATCTACTATTGGCACTATCTGGACGCGTTGTGGTTAGTGGACTGTTGCACTCGGTTCCTGCAATGTAAAAAAAATCTTGTGATGGTGCATCTGGATAGATGAAGTTTATAATTACCTGAAAGTCTGACTGTACTTGCAGACATGCAGCGAGCAGTGCTCTTGCTAGAAGAAGATGCTGTACCAATTGTGGTTCTGTCTGGTGAAATAGAAAGTTTATGCAATAATTTTAAGCTTGAATTTTTCATTTTTATTTTACCTTCTTCACTTCTACTGGAACTAGATTGGCTCAGCAACAAATCTATTCTCATATCATCCAAACCGTTGGTACTATCAACTTCTATGCTTCTTCCCGAATCTAAAAAATATTAGACATTAGTTCATGTTTTTGACATTTATGATGTCAATTATTACCTGTTACATTTAGACGTCGGTGGCTTGTCATAGAATTTTTGGACATTTTAGGCTTTAGTTGTACGGAAAATGGTAAAGGCTCTTCACTAAAACATAGTATCAAAATTATTGTGTATTGGTTTTGTATAAAAGAGCTTTGTTCACCTTGATTTGTAATCTTCGCCATAAGAATCATACGGTTGACTTCTTGGCATTGCCATTTGCCTGGTGTTCTTTCCAGAATTTGTACTTTTAGCTGCAAAAAAGTACCAAATAAAATGCCACATTTATCTTGGTTCTATCATTTACGACTTACCACTACTACGTCCAGATTTCGGGCTGCAAACTTCACTGACATCCACCATTTTTCTTGGTTTCTTTTCATCAGCAGGAGCAATGTTTTCCCTCAAATCATCAATAGTGACATCACAGTTTTTGTCGTGGTAAATACCCATTGGATCAGCAGCTTTGATCAAATCGGCAAAAACTTTGGAAGCGTGCATGAAGACGTTGCTGATGTCTAAAGATTTGGAAATGTGGAATTGTTAGATATTTTTAGTGATATAGAATCTTTAGTGAAAGATACCTTTGAATACTATGTTCCTCTCTTCTACGTCCTTTTCACTTTGTTGGCCATCAGTATCTACGTCCTTATTTTTGTTTCCATATAGGATTAAATTGTTCAACTCCTCATTTGCTATTTCTTTGGAAATGCGATTTGTTGCGTCCAAACATACCTAAAAGATATCTTAAACATTATATGGTTAAATTGATATTTTTGAGGGACTTGTAGGATTTGTGTAGAAACCAGCAGTAGCTTTTTTAGAACCCGGTGGAATTCTGTAGGATTATACTTAATACTTGTAGGATATGCAGTGAATTCGTAGAATTATGTCTAATTTTAGTAAGACTTTTGCAGAATCAGTGCAGATTATCTCGGACAATTTACTTTGAGGAGTTAGGAGGTTTTATTGGAATTCATGAGCAGACTTTTACCTCCGAGCAAATGGAACGTTTCGTCTCCAATCTACTAGCAGCACTGTCACTTTGGCAACTCCTCAAAGACATATGACCATCCCGTCTTCTCTTCTTTTCATCGACATCTTTCATGACATGATGCCTGGAGGTGACACGCAAATGACGGGATCTTCGGCGATCAGAAGAGCCATTACCTTTAAAAACCAATAATACAGATTTCTATCTATTGGACAAATTATATGAAGTATCTGCTACCTGGTACAGTTTCCTCGGCACCAGGTTTGTGCTCGGTTCCAAAATTAGGCATTGACGACACTCTGATGGTTCTGGTGTCACTAGAATTTTTGTTGTTGTAAATGAGATATATATTTTTTATGAAGTTAATATGTATTTTTGTACCTCATGCGTTTGTTTCTACTTCTGATTTCATTTGGTTTAGCAAATCTATCATCAGTTTTCAACCACTCGGTGGACAGAGCATCTTCATCGGAATCTTTTTCTATAAGCGAATAATTGTGTGTGTTATGAAGATTTACTTCAAATTTATCAACTAAATTGATGTTTATACCTTCTGTATCGTCGCAGTAGAATTCTTCATTATTTCTGTAGTCATACGATGAGTCTTTTCGCGCTCGTTTTTGTTTTTTGACGAAAGCTAGAAAAATATATACAAGAAACAATTGCAATTGGTAGATAGAAAAGAAGTAAAAATGCAGAATGTGCTTCACAGTTTATTGTGGAATGAATCTATATTTTATTAGTCTTTTCTCACCTGGTGTCCTATCACCAAGTTGCTTCAAAATCTCCTGTATTGTTGTCTTATCCACTTGTTCATTCCGTCTCAAGTCCAGAACTCTAATTGTTTGATTTGTGCTAAGAGTCTTGTTAAGAGCTTCAGCTCCTGCATTTTTGATTCCACAATTCTGCCAAAAAAAATGGTTATATAACATATATGGTCATACGTAAACCTTTCCCCTTACTTGCAAATCCAAAGCTCTGAGCCACAAGTCATCCAAAACAGCTTCTGCAAACAACTTGGCACCTTTATCACCAATATTCAAATTATCGTTCAACGTAATCCTTCTCAAACCTCCTAACTCTGTTCTCGTACATCGTCTACAATAGACCAAATTATTGAAGAAAAACTTCTTAATAATTACAACTGGTACCTGTATCTCAGAGTGCGTTTCCAATTCTCGTGATATCTTTTGCAAGTTTGATGTTTTAGCAAACTGCAAATTCTTTTGGCGCCAACACTTGTGATGTTGCAGTTGGTGAGGTCGAGGGATAGGATATGGGGCAAATCCTGAAGGAAAATGAATGTGATACTTTTTATATTAAATACATTGGAGATCTTGTGATCAAGTTCTTACCTTGACAATGTTGCAAAGTCTAAAGCAACCGTCGTCTTCCAGATAACTATGTGGGAAACCTAAATGCTGGACGCTGCAAAGAAAGAAATAACCACAGAGGATATTAAATGTATTTCTTAATTAGATATTTAACTTGTGCACCAAGGGTTGTCAGTAGATACATTAATATGCAATGTAATCAGGGCATTCTTTCTCACTAACCAGTGCAGATGCTAGTGCTTTGTTTTGTCCAGAAATATTTTTTACAGCCTGATGATATGTTAACTATTGATGCCAGGGTTATTATTTAAAGAAATATATATATCAAGGTTCCCAAGTAAGATGAAACCAATTGAATTATTTTACTGTTTTTCTTGTTTTCCAATAAAATTTTGTCTACACAAAAGTGAGAAAATGATCTACTAAGGAACCAGAAACAAATTTTGGATTTAACTGAAAGTCTTTTACTTCTCTCGGTTTAATTTTTATGCCAATATGCAATACTATACTATCACAAATACTTTTGTCTATTTAGTTATTGCCTAAATCTTTCATAACAAATATTGCTTGATTAAAACCAATTTTTTCTATCTTTTCAGGTTGCTCTAGGATCTATACTGGAAATATCGGTAAGTGCTTCTTGTTTTCTTTCAATTTCCAAAAACTAACATTGGATAAGTACAATAATTTCCAAACTGAATTTTACTTTTGCTTAATGAATTGTGGTGAACTGGTTCACCAGTTAGTAGTACTAGTTAGAAGCTGGTACCTTCTGTTGACGTCCAGTGCTTCTAAAATCAGCTCTAGATAATCATCTTTTAGAGGAATTCCTTCTAAAATCAAAACTGTCAACGTATGTGAATATCCAACGCACTAGAAAAGTAATAAATTTAATGATTATGCCAACGATAAGGATTGATTGTTCTATCTTATATCAATTTTTGCCATCACATGTTTTTTTATTTAGTAAATGTGTATTTTACCGTGGCTACTGAATCCATACAACATTCCATAACGTATTTTGTCAACAACACTGGATGTTGTTGCTGCTCCTCGATCAAAACTTCGCCCTTGGTCAGGTGCATCAATAAATCTCCAGTTCCACCAGTATTTGCCTTAAAAAAATAATAAGTAGATAAATTTATAGACACAAATTGGTCGGTGATATATTAATGTGAAATTTTAAACTATTTTTAGAATTTTTTTAACATTGAATTAGAAATATTAATTTCTTGATCTTTTTTTTATAAAAAAAGCGAAGCTGTTGAAAGTCACTATTAGATAATAAGGGATGCTTAGTGTCTAGGATTGTCTAACCAATGTTACTTTATAGTTACAATTATGTACTTGCAACGTAACAACAAGGTTTCATGTTTAAATATTAAAATTAATTAAATATAAAGTTACGCTTTTGATGATTTTGCAGATTTTTTTCTCAAAAAGTAGGTTTTTCATAAATTATATCTCTTCTACCTGGCAGACGTCCAATGCTGCTTCTCTCTCACACTCGTTTGATGATCCATCTATCTGTCTCGCTTTGTCTTCATTTGTTATATTCTCCAGGACGAAAATGTCTCTTTTTCTTATTCTTAGAGCCAGGCGATGCAACCTAAAAAAAATTTTTTTTCGAAATTCAATCCGACTGTTTTCTCAACGTTCAAGTCATTCTCAATCGTTTGACACCGAAATTGTACCATGTATGTGGGAAATTTTCTTATTTATTATTTATCTATTACCAACCTTGTTGCCCTACTGAGAGCATATAGCAGTGGTATCCATTGTTCGTATGTGACCCTATCGCAGACCAGATCAAGGACCCCTAGACGCTTTCGCTTTGCCTTCACTGCTCCCAGTACCGTATAATCATTGAGACGACACAGGGACTTGTACAGAGGATAGAAGTCGTACTCTCTGTGAAAAAAATACTGTGCATTTATTTGTTATAACTCTTAAACCATTCGATTAGTATGAATGATGTGTGAGACTAATTGGTACATAATTAAATAGTCTATAATATTGCCTAACACCATCATGCTTCCCAATAACTATAAATGGTGTTCTAATGATTACTCACCTGTGAACTCCTTTTTCACACAACGTTTCGTCAGTTTCTTCATCGTTGTCGCCTTCTTCAGGGTTCTGGATGGGTTCCTTTTTTGGTTCGGGTTCCGATTTGAAGTCTCCTTGAGCTTTTGGGTCGACCAGGATGTCGGGTTTCGGTTTATCCACATCATCTAGGAGAAAAATGGTAAAAGAAATACTAAAACTGATAAGTAGATGCTTGTGCATTGTTTGGTTTTGAAACAAAAGAGAAAGAGTTTGAATATCTTTTTGAAAAGCTTTTCAGGACGTACCGATCATAGACCTTACACTACATGGACTGCACAAAATGTGTCAAAAGATAGGAGACTGTGACGTCACTTAGTGAACGAGCGTTGCCGACAATCGTGGAATACTCCCGATTGATTAAATGTCATATATCACGTGCTTAACCGCTAGGAGAAAAAATGAGAAGAATGAAAGAAATACTAAAACTGACACTTGCGTGGGCATTGTTTGGTTTTGAACAAGATCTTTTTGAAGAGCTTTTCAGGACGTACTGATCATAGACTTTACACTACATAGACTGCACGAAATGTGTCAAAAGATCGGAGACTGTGACGTCATTTAGTGAACGAGCCTTGCCGACAATCGTGGAATACTCCCGATTGATTAAATGTCATATATCACGTGCTTAACCTCTAGGAGAAAAAATGGTGAAAAAAATACTAAAACTGGTAATTTGCTTGTGCATTGTTTGGTTTTGAACAAGACCTTTTTGAAAAGCTTTTCAGGACGTACCGATCATAGACCTTACATTACATAGACTGCACAAAATGGGTGATAGATAGGAGACTGTGACGTCGCTTAGTGAACGAGCTTTGCCGACAATCGTAGAACACTCCCGATTCATTAAATGTCACATGTCACGTGCTTAACCTAAAATATTATATTTTGTGCTCGACTTGCATAAACAATAGTGGATATTATGTACATATTTGGGCATTTAATCATTCGGGAGTCATCCACGATTATCGGTAACGCTCGTTCACTCACTGACGTCACAGTCTTCTATCTTTTTCTCCTCTCTCTCACCTTCTGCTTCTAATCCCAAACTAATCCTTTCCTCCTTGTCCTCCTCTATCTCTCTCTTTTCATCATTATCTTCCTCCTCCTCCTTCTCAATCTTTCTTTCTTCCTTTTCATCCATCTTGTCATCATCACTGGTTGTCAAACTTTCCGAAGTGGTCGAAGTTGTGGATGAGTACATCGCACTCGAACACTGAGAACTCGACGACTTTTCGTTTTTTTCCGACATTTTAATTAAATTAATTATATAAAATTATATATGTAATTAATTTTGTTGGAATTTATAAAAATATATTTTTGACAGTTTGGTTGTTTTTGTTTGAAAAAAGTGAGGTTAGAAAATTTTAAGTGAGCACGGGGATAAATAATTTTTTGGTTTTGACGGCGTTTTGTGAGTATACCGAGTTGCTGTAGGGATCCATGTTCTTAGACAGTTTTATAGATGATTTAATTTTAGATAAATTTCTCTAATACACCTTTCATATTAATCGAGTGGTTTAATAAAAGTTACAAGAGATATAATAAATAAATGCATAAAAATTATCTTCTACTTGAAACTGATGGAATTTAAATTAGTTATTCAATTTCAATTGCATTTTTAAAGTATACCGAGTTGTTGCAGAGACTTTTGTTATTAGTAAAAATTGTAAATTATTTATTTTTTTACGAATTTGCCAAAAAGCATCATCTATACTAATCGAGTGGTTCACGAGTTACAAGCGATATATAAAAGAAATGCATCAGAATTATACTTCAACATTCAATATCAATTTACGAGTATACCGAGTTGCTGTAGGGTCTAGTATTCTAAGTAAAAATTATAGCTTATTTTATTTTCAACAAACTTGTCTTACACAACATTCATACTAAACGAATGGTTTTGGATGTAAAAATTAAATAAACACTTCTAACGCTCTCAAAGCAAATTTTTAGGTTTAAGTGCGATTTTAAAGTATACCAAGTTGCTGGAAGGCACTATATATAATGTGAGAAGATATTTTAAATCATATAATTATAAACAAATTTTCTTTAAAATTGCATTTAAATAAGATGAACCGTTGAAAAGATACAAAAGTTTTCATAAATAAATACACAAATAATTTTTATTTCAATAGAGTTGTTTACGTTGATTTTATTTGTACTTGTTTGAATACGATTTTGAAATATACCGAGTTGCTGTAGGGACTTATAATATTAGACACTATTATAGACTATCTAATCACGAAATTTCCTTTATACATCATTCATATTAATCGAATGGCTCAAAAGTTACAAGAGATAAATATTGTTAGTAAAAGTTGTAGATAATTTAATTTTAAACAAATTTGTATTACCCACCATTCATATTAATCGAATGGTTCAAACGTTACAAGAGATACAGCAAATAATTGCAATGATTACAGTTGCACCCTTTGATATAGTACAATAGAAGGGTTATTTAATATGTAATATTTAATTTTGAGTGCATTTTTAGAGCATACCGAGTTGCTGCACATACTTTTGTTGTTAGTAAAAGTTGTAGATAATTTAATTTTAAACAAATTTCTTACACTACTCACCATTCATATTAATCGAATGGTTCAAAAGTAACAAGAGTTTTACTTATTATATATATAGTACAGGGTGTAAAATAATAATATGCATGATTCGCGTTATAATTCACTTCTTGCAATTTTATTTTTATTTTCGAAAATAACTTTAGTGACAACTTAATCGTCGGTTTGCACCACTCGCACAACGTTTGTATATTTTTCGCAATTTTAATTGCACTTGGCGAAAACATAAATGTATATAATTATTTTAGACAGGGACTTTATAGGACGATGTTGAATTTGAAAAAGGTTCCGTACCTCCGAAAATTATAATTAGTCTACAGTACTAGTTCTAGTGCAAGTAGAAAAGTAGTGGTAGTACTAACGGTACTTTTTGCAAACTCTTGTAACTTCAGAACCATTTGATTCATATGAATGATGTATTTGGGAAATTTATACAAAATTGAATAATTTATAATTTTGTCTAATATTCTACGACTCTACAGCAACTCGGTATACTTTAAAATCGCATTTGAATACAGCAAAGTGATACAGTTGGTACGACACGTTTATGCATTTGTTTATTGTATCTCTTGTAACTTTTAAATCATTCGATTAATATGAACGAAGTATTTGGAAAAATTGTTTAAAATTTAATAATCTACAATTTTTTCTAACTCTGTACTCTACAGCAACTCGGTATACTCATAAATCGCTTTTACAAATTACAAAAATAAGCACAGAATGCTACAATTGGCAAAAGTACCTTTAGTTATTATATCTCTTGTAATTACATCATTCGATTATTATGAATGATGTATAAGACATATTTGTTGTAAATTAAATTATCTACAACATTGTCTAACATCATAAGGCCCTACAGCAACTCGATATACCCTAAACAAGCCTTGAAAAGTAAGAAAATTTTTGTAGATTGATTTTAGGTTGCAGTTTTTCGCTCAGCCTTCTCACTAATATATTTTATATATATATATATATATATATATATATATATATATATATATATATACATTTGAATATATTTATGTACAAATGTTTGTATGTTTTTGGAAATTGTAATTGAGCATTTTATTTTAGGATTATTAAGTTGTCTTAATTTTGACGTAATTTGAGGCAGGTGTGTCATCATTCAAAAACTGAATAACACTTACATATATATATTATATATACACATGTGCAAAGATAAATTTAAAAAAAGATCAAGATAAATACAAAATAATTTTTCCAATATATTATTATAAATGTTCATATCCATAAATGTATTAACTAATGTAATCTATTCAACTATTTATCTACATTTTTGGTCTAAAATTTTAAACAGATTCTATTTTGAACAAAACAGTCAATAATATATAAAATTGTGATAATATAATAGTCCTTGTTTCTGATCTACACAGACGAATGTTGAAATTAATTAATTTTTAGATCAAAACGAGTTTGTCTCAAAATCTCAAATAGTTCGTACATTTGAAAACTTCTTTCTTAAGTCGAAATTTAGTGTCTTGTTTAGAATCATGGTAAAATTTTTTTTGGTATTTATTTTGCCATTATTTTCTGGTTTATTCTATTCTTATCTGAACAGAGAATATATATTCTAGAAAATCATTTATAAATAAATTTCAACAAAAATTGTACTCAGTCATGAATAATATGGCCTTTCAAAATACGTTTTGCTGAAGTTTGTTTCATTCAACTAAATAACAATACTACTGTTACTTCATTAGCAACTTGCCAATAGGAAAATCAGTGTATATATATATATATATATATATATATATATATATATATACATTTGTATACATTTAAGGAGGGCGTGAATCTGGTAAAGTGTTTATAATTGATGGTTATACCCCGAAACAAAAGGGCTTCTAAGTACAACCCTCGTGGAAACAATATATATATACACATTTATACACGATTCATACAAATATATATATATATATATATATATATAATAATTTTATGAAGTGTATATACGTGTGTTTATAATGTGTTTATCCCACAATTCTGTGATTACCATAATCAATATCAAAACCCTTCATAACACGAGAATAAGGTAGAAATATCTGTACATACATACATACATACATTTATATATATATATATATATATATATATATATATATACATATATTGGTTAAACATAAATCCTCCTAAAAACGTTAATAATTCATATTTATTATCGGTTGGTTACATTTATAATTTTAGTCGATTCTTTTTGCATTAAATATGTTTAAAACTGCAAATAAAATTCATACATCAACTCTAGGTAGATCAGAGGCATGGATTTTAGTGTAGAAAACGAAATACTACTACGAGCAATTTTCAGATAAAATATAATATTATGATGATGCTGTTTTAGGGTCTCTATTCGTATGAACGAATTGTCAAAAAGCTATGTATTTGGTTTTAACTCATAAAACCTAACCTACATAATGCACAAACGTCAAATAACAACTTTATCATAAGTACAACACATTCGTGAAGTTAGCTTTTATAGTAAGAAGCCTGATTGCACAGCAAATACATAGCTTTAGACAGTGTTTACTACCAAATCATACGAATAGACCCCTGACGTAGTATTAATATAATATTTCTATTTTATCTGAAAATTGGCCTCTGAATCTCTGTGATTATATTTATAAAGAAAACTTACTAAATAGACAAATACACTGCTCTGTAAGGATGAGAGACATGGATTAAATTTACCATAACTAACCATTTTTTTTTTCAAAAAATGTTTTCTCAATCTGTTCTCATTTAAATCCTTGAAACAAAATTAAAAATAAGTGATATAATAATGTTTTGAAGCGTGTTTTACACATAATTATACTCCATGCACACACTGACGTCCAAGAATATTTTTTTTCAATTTTTATTTCTTATTTTCAAGAATAAAATTAAATATGTCCTTATCACTGTTGAAGTTTAACTACTCAGAAGAAATAGACAGAGATCTGGGAGAAAATTTTTGCAAACATTTCTACTTATATTTGTACCTTTTATACTATAATGATATGAAGTATATCTCTGACGTGGATTGAACACGGGACCACAATGTTGCAGTCCTGCACCTTGATCGCTACTCTATTAATTAATAATGTATTATGGGACGCCCTGTTGTTTCTGCACTCTCTTTTCTCGATTTGCAATTAATGCTAAAACGACACCCGAAGAAAAACGACCGATTGTAGAGTTGCGGAGGTCCAGTGGTCTCATAGTCCCAGGAAAATATTTTGTGGAGCCAACCCTAGGATAATAATGTATTATGGGACTCCCTGTTGTTTCTGCACTGTTTTTTTTCTCGATATGTAATTAATACTAAGGCAACCAGTCGACACTCAAAGAAAAACGACCGATTGTAGGGTTGCGGAGATGCAGTGGTTTCATGGTCCCACCTCGGGTTCAATACTAAGGAAAATAGTTAGTGGGGCCAATCCTCGGATAATATTGTATTATGGTACGCTCTGTTGTTTCTGTACTGTCTTTTCTTGTATCTAATCAATACTAAGGCAACACGACGACACTCGAAGAAAAACGATCGATTGTAGGGTTGCGGAGGGCCAGTGGTGTCATGGTTCCAGTAAAATAGATAGTGGCGTGAATCCTCGGATAAAATAGCAAGCGAGAGATAGTGAAGGATTGATTTGTGATGCTAAAATACCATGGACGTGCCTTCGGGCAGAATATCGATGATAATACTATTAATATAAACTATCATAATATCATCTATTACGTTTTGGTTTAAAATGTATAATTTTTTGCATTAATAGAAACGAAATACAAAAACTTTTTGACAAAAGTTATGTATAAATGATAAATATTATTTTTTATATTAATTATGTACTTTACAAGGCTCCCTGTCTATTTTCTTTGAGTTCTCGTCATGTGCACTTTAGAGTTTTTTTTAATTCCATTTATTTTTTTAACTTTTTATCTGCTAAAGAAGTGTCACATTATAATTATATGTATCTTGACTTGAGCTTTTCATATAACAGATATATATATATATATATATATAAATGTATATATGTATATATAGAAAAGCACGGAGCCATGTAATGATAATTTTGCCGTCAAAAGTGCTTTGAGATAACTATAATACCATTTTTGAAATTATATCTATATATATATATATATATCTATATATGTATATTGTATATGTATATGTATATGTAAATACAATTACAAATTACTACAACACTTATACTAGTTAACAATAAACTATTTACGTTAATAGCCACTTGCCAATAGAAAATTTTTATGAAATGGTAGTTTATATATTTTTAATGGCGAAAATAAATAAATAAATGGATACTAGTTTTTATCCTTCTAAGACAAATATTATCTAAGTTATAAACAAAACTACTAAAATTCAAAAACTGAAAAAATGTTTTGTAAAATTTCATATACATATTTCTTCTACTTCTGGATTTCTTTAGGGATCATATACCACTAGATACTTTTTTATTTGGATTCCAACTTTTTTGTGAAAATTAAAATATTTAGTAAATATTCATTTTGTGTCTTTTTAACATCTAATTATATCTATTTTGAAAAATAAATTAAAAAACTGCAAATGTTCAGCAAAAAAAATATGTAAAAATGTGTTTTCAAAATTTTATGAATAAATTTTAATAATATACACATAAAATATATTATAAGTTAAAACTTCTAAATAGATAATTCTATCTAGATTTTATCTTTCTAACATCATAATTACCTATTATGAAAAATGAAATAAATAAAAATCAAAAAACTGTATAACAAAATAGTACAAAATTGTATATTTTCCTAGTACTGCTATAACATACATTTCTATAATATTTACCTTCAAATATATATCATTGATTAGATAATTTTATCTAGCTTTTATCCTTCTTAGATGAAATTTATTTAAGGTGACAAACTAAAAATCAAAAACTGAAAAATGTCCTGTACAATTGTATACACATATTTCTTTAACTTCTGGGGGTTTTTCAGGGCCATATACCACTAGTTACTTTTTTAGATGAATTTTAATTTTTGCAAAAATTATGTTGGAATCTTCTGGCATATATATATATATATATATATAT
>NW_020536999.1:92138101-92175476 GCF_003426905.1 Ctenocephalides felis
AAAAAATACTAGAAATGATAAATTTGGATCTATGGAAGTATTAGAATTATGCTTTATGACAGGTTTAAGTAAAATAAATTTTGAAGATCCACAAGCCATACTGATAATCCTTAATTAGCAAAAGTAGAGACAACTTAGAAATTTATAATAAAACTCGTATGAGCCACCAACAAACTTAAAAATTGGACAAATTACAAACAAATACAGATGCTAAAACCAAAAAAAGCACCTGGATTAGTCAAGGAGTTCCTTAAGGCTTAACAAGAGATCCTCTGATACATCGACGTTCAATTTAGTCATTGCTCAAAAGTGGCTCTGACCTTTGTCCAGCTGAGATCTCTAAGTCAGTGATCTAAAGATCACTAACCCAGTATAGCAGTTCCTTAATATCACCATCATACTAATTAATAAACTACTAATCAAAGGATGACCAAAAGTAGGAGATTCGTATCTATTCTTTGAGACATCCAAGTTTAATTCAAGGATGACCAAAAATAGGAGATTCGTATCTATTCTTTGAGACATCCAAGTTTAATTCGGTCAGTGCCTAAAAGATTTCTGACCCTGTCCAGCTGAGATCTCTGACCAAGTTAGTGATCACCGACCCAGTACAACACCAAAAGATCATCGTGATCAATAAACTACTAATCAAAGGATGATCAAATTACTAGATTCGTATCTATTCTTTGAGACACCAATGTCTTATTCAGTCAGTGATAAAAAGATCTCTGACACTGTCCAGTGGAGATCTCTAAGCCAGTCAGTGATCCAAAGATCACCAAACCAGTACAACACCAAAAGATCACCATCATCATAATCGAAGCATGACTTCGTATTCTATATCGTATTCGTATCTGTTTCTTGAGACATCAAGGTTTAGTTCAGTCAGTGATTAAGAGATCTCTGACACTGTCCAGCTTAGATGGCCAAAGATCACCGACCCTGTCCAGCACCAAAAGATCACCATCATCATAATAAAAGCATCACTGAAAATACTAGATTCCATATCTATTTTTGAGACAGAGTTTTATAAACCAGTGATCAAGACATTACAAAGTTAGTACCAAAAGATCACCATTATCTTCGTCATCTTCAACACCATTGCTCTCGATTTCCCGCTTTCCCAGTATGTGTGTGTGTGTGAATTTCAGTCACGCTATCCAAGAAATACTGTCGAAAGATTTGTATTAGATGTATATAACAGTTGTATACAAGCGGCGTAACATTTTGTGGCCATAGGGCCTCCATGTAACAACTACGTTACAGAGACGTCGCCTTGCTACATCTATAGGTATTATATGTAGCACTTTGATCGTTTCTATACACACCGAAATAGAGCTACAGATATAGAGCAGTAGCTACACAAAGAGATTTGTGGAGATATGGGAATTGATAGAAACACTCGTGCACTGAGGGTGAGGTAAGAGTCTTGGCAGCTAGTTATTAGCATACATAGTTGTTGTAGGGCAGTATGTTGTTAGGAAAAGTTGTAGATTATTTAATATTGTACAAATTTTCTGAACACATCATTCATGTTAGCTCAAAAGTTACAAGAGATGCAACTAATACATGCATTAAAAGTTGTTATCTTCTATATATATATAAAAATAAGTCGGGTTTTCCTTCCTGACTATATAACTCCAGAACGCACAAACCAATTTCGACGATTTTGCATTCGTTGGAAAGGTCTCGGACTCCGTGAGGTTTATAGCAAAGAAAATTGAAGAAAGATTTTAACAGAAAAGCGGAAAACATATCTTTTTTCGCATACAGCGTCATCTCTGATACTTAGCATGTACTACAAACTAATATTTTTTGTTTGACTACTACTCATTTGTTTGACAGCTACTCATTGTTCTCTGCTCAGTTAATTTCATGTGACAAACCGGCATTATGTTCACTGTGAAATTGTGCAAAAAAAGTAAAAAAATAAGTTATTCGTTTCCTAACATTTCAATTCGAAACCATCAAATCAATCACGTGTATTGTGCAAATTTTTATTCAATTTCAACATTTTTCCTTCATCTTTTAATCACCAAATGAAATGTTACATAAAATGAAACCATCTGGTGGTGAAACGGAGTTCGCCCGGTTTGCTAGTGTTGAATGAATAAGTCAATGCACTTTCATGCTATTTTATATGAAAATTTGAAGCTATAAATACATTTTAGTTACTATGTATACTATTTTATAGCTACATATATGCAATACGACTTGCATTATTTTATTTCCACAAATAAACATATTATATATTCTAAAGAAAAGATAATTATAGTTCAAATATTGAAATCAAAATTTAAAATTCGTTTTAGCTCCATAGGTAAAACGGACCTTCTACCGAAAGATCGTTCTAAGGAAACTTGTAAATGTTATAAATATTTGTATTCTACGTACAAATATGTATATATTAATGTATATATGTATTATATTGGGAAATGTTCGCAGGGCGTTTACACAGAAATGGGTGTGGCTTTGAAAACGCCTACACATGTTATTTGAACACGAAATTAATGTTCACGAGCACGAATATTATCATAAGTACATATAACATACATTTATATATATACATATATAGGAATTGGTCAAATTGAATCAACTGGACTAAAAATGGATGAATAAAAAAGTGTCACATTTTATTAAAAGCTGGTCAACTTCAATCAGGTACTGTCCAATCTGTAGTAAAAAGGGTCAAATTGGATTTAAAATTGAAGAATTGGATAGACAAATTGTAGAAATTGGAAGTTGTAATTACATTATAAAGTGATCAATGTGGTTAAGTAATATCAAATTAGAATTAGAAGTCAACTTATGATTAACACACTGAGATACAGATAAACCCGAGCTATTTTTTTTAATAAATATCACTTCAAATTATTTACTTCATTTTGATCAGGCGTTCGGCGTTTTTTTACTATAAACCATTGGAGTATTGAAATGAATCTTTCTTTCATGGTGTTACTTCTGGCTTACTTTAGATTTCTGGTTCATGTAAGTATTCATATAACTCAGCAAAAAGTTGAAGTATATTAAAAAGGGCCAAACTTATCTTAAATCAAGAAGTGACCCACTGGATCAAAAAGTGACCCACTGGTTCCAAAAGCGTCCAACTAGAATCGAATTACTAGATCAATAATGACCAAAAGTTTGTTCTAGTTGACTTTTACATCTAGTTGCGCGCTTTTAGATCTTGTTGACCACATTTGATCCGATTTGACTAATTATTGACCATATATGGTATATAAAAAAATGACAAGCTGAATCAAGAAGTGACACACTGGATTAAGAAGTCTGTATCTTGATCAAAAAGTGGCCAAATAGATCAACAATGACCCAAAGTTTGTTTTAGCTAACTTTTGGATCTAATTGCTCACTTCTTGATCTAGTTGATCACATTTAACTAAATATTGACCATATTTGGCATATCAGAAAATGACAACCTGAATCAAGAAGTGACCCACTAGATTAAGAAGTCTGTATCTCAATCAAAAAGTGGCCAGCTAGAACAACGATGACCCAAAGTTTGTTTTAGCTGACTTTTGGATCTAGTTGCACACTTTTTGATCTAGTTGACCACATTTGATCCAATTTGACTAATTATTGACCGAATTTTGCAATTTTTTAATTAGTAATATTTTAGTCAAAAAAGAAAATTTTTGAGTATGAATCACATTTAAATGGAAAAATATCATAGCTCAACTGAAGTTTCTTTATATGAATGATTAATATGTATATATTTATATATGGTTAATATGTGTGTATGTGTAAGTATTTATCGTGTAGGTATATATGTATGGGTATATATGTATATGTATATTATATTATATGTAGAGAGAAAAGACAGACGAATAAAAAAACAGTTGTTTGAGCGCATGTAGCGTTTTGCGTAAAACATTCAATAAAGTATGTATGGGGCGCGCGCGCGCACTCTTCCATCATACATACATACATACATATACATACATACATATACCTACATATATACACACACATATTTATATATATACACCCAAAATATAAATTACATAAGATGATTTTATACAAGAAGTTCATTTTGTTTAACATTTATCGCATATGTCGAAGCAAAGCTACAAAGTCTATAAAGAAAGCTAGCCAAATAAATATATTTTTTTATTAATTTAAATTAATCAAAAGCTGTTGAATTTATGAGAATTCTGGACTTAGAAACTTAGAATCTAAATAAAATTATCTACAAAATATTTTTGAAAATTGTCTTAGATTTGCCGAAACAATGTTACAGAATTTACAAAAAATTAGCTAAGTTTTTTTTTGCTAAAAGGTCTGCCATCTATTTTTTTTTTCAATATTTCAATCGCGTAGGGTACTGCATGGCATATTTTTTATTCTTAACCGGATTGTATATTTGAATAAAATAAATTTGAGAAAATATTCTGTGTTTTTTTTATCCACAAAAAGATATGTTTAGAATTTTATTGATGTTACCGAATTTGACTCATCGAATAAAATTATTAAGGTAAAACTGAAACAATATTTGTTATAAAATAATTACTAACAAATTCAAAAAATGAGTAAACTTACAAATTAGGTGTAAGTGCCATTCAGCCCTAATGCAAGTTGTTATTTAATAATTTCCTCTTCCGTATAAAATTTATTTGCATTGATTTACTTCCTCGTCCTTTTATATATTATTCAGGATATAATATGCAATTTATGTCTCGAATATATACTTTTTTACGACCTTTCTAGACCCATAAAATGGAGACAAGTGTTTAGGGTCATAATTCATTTATATGTCCCCCCTCTCGCACTCGTACACTAAAAAAATAATATTAAGATATTTTAGTATTTTTCGGACGATAATATTTTTATGGTGTTTATTCTGTTGATTTATTACAGATTATGTTTACATCACAATCTTATCGAGATTTAATCATATATACATACATACATACATACATATATATACATATAAAATGTAATATAATAATAACCCAAAGGCAGGTCCATAAATTGGAGCAATCTATAATAAGCATGATGTGATTTTTCAAGATACATAAACTCTAGTAAACTTGTATAAAAAAATATTTAACAGTAATTTTTGTAATTTTGCTTCATAAAATTTTCAAAAATATTCTAAAGATAATTTTATCTATAATAATATCTATGATTCTAAGCCAAAAATTTTTGTATACGAAATCTTTAGCACAACTAAATAAATCTAGCAAAAAACGCACGTAAAATTCCAGATTAAAACATTTTTTTTACGAAATCCTCTATTTGGCTCCAGAAAATCTGATAAAATTTTCAAAAACAGCATTTTGTAGATAATTTTATCAATGTTCTAATTGTAAGTAAATATTTTTGTATATTTAAACGCATGTAAACTATCATTTAACATAGAGATAATTACAATAGAAATAATTCAAATAATAATAATCAAAACAAAACCATGCTCACAGAACACATCATTAATCAAAATTTAGTTAACATTTGTAAATCGAAATGATTAATTGGTATTTCATTTCATCACTTTTTTTGGTTTTTGATAGCTTGAACAGTCAATTTAAGTTTTTATAAGGTACTTCATTCACCCCGATGGTTTTTTTAATTTAAAAAACAAAAATGTACAACAAATTAGTGATGAATAAATTTATGTCTTTATCATTGTAATATATTGAAAAATTTATTAGATTATTCAAATTAATCTAGAAAAAATACGATTCAAATGAAAGAATGAATCAAATCATTAAAGCAAAAACTAAGTTTTTTCAAATTTCTGTAAATTTGCTTCAATACATAAAAAAATTCTCAACATAGAAATAACTCAAAAAATAAAAAACAGTACAAAACCATGCTCACAGAACACATATATAATTAAAATTATACATAAAATAAAATTAAAATTTAGTTAACATTTGAAAATGCAAATGATTTATGAATATTTAATCACATTGTAACTTTTTTTGGTTTTTGGTAGCTTGAACAGTCAATTTCAATTTTTGTGAGTTCCTTGATTCACCCATATTTTTCGAATGTGTCTTTTATTTAAAATCAATTTTGTGAAAAAGAAATTTGTGTTTTTATCATTGTAATATATCAAAGAATTTATTAAATTATTTATATTAATTTAAGAAAAATGCACTTCAAATGAAAGAACGAATCAATCCATTACAGCAAAAAGTAAGTTTTTTGAAATTTCTCCGACTTTGGTTCAGAAAATCCAAAAAAATTTCAAATATAGCACTTAGTAGATAATTTTATCTACAAACTATGTTTCTATGAAGGAATTTATATAAGTTTAACCATTTACAAATTATTTAAATTGACCTACAAAAATGCAGTTACCAAAATTATGGATTTATTGGTGTGTTGAAACTAGTAAGTAATTATAGGTATTTGTTTAATTATATATATACATATATATATATATGTATATATGTATGTATGTATAGACACAGATATATATTTACAACTCTATAATATATCTTTATGTGAACCTATGTACAACATACAAAAAGTCGATTTGAAGATTAAAATCAGTTTCTTCTTTCTACCTACTGTCCACTCCTTTGCAAGACGAAGGTATATGTATACATGTATACATATATTCATGTATACATGTATATATGTATATATGCAGCCGTAGCCTTATCAGTTAACATGGTTTTCTACTTAAAGGACATTCCTAACAAATGTGCTTGACCAATACCTAATAATGTATACACTTGGATATATACATACATACATATATACATATATATGTATGTATGTATACAAAGGTGTACATCATCCAGGGTCGTCATGGCAACGGTTCTCAAAGAATCAATGATACAAATATTAATAAATTCTAAATTAGGAAGTTGAGAATAGTATAAGATTGTAGGAGATAACGTCTACTTTATTTTTTTAAAAAGGTACTTTTATTTTAGATACATTCAGATAATCATGTAACGTTGTCTTTAAAATTGTGATCAAGCCTAATGCCCTAAGATCAAAAATATGCTTTCTGCTGCAATGTAATAATATTTGAAGTGCAATCAAATGATTTTTTTCTACTAATACCACTTTTTTTTACCAAACCAGATGATTTTTTTATAGGAAGCTGATAATTTTTGACCGGCAATCTATAAGTTTCTGCAAAAATAGTTAACTACATTTGATTATATTTATTCATTTCCATGATTTTGCAATGTTAAGAGATTATTTTGATCAGTTCCTGGATAAAAAACTCAGAATTTTTCACAATAAAATCTCTAAAAATCCCGAACAATAAAAATCCGTAGATAATATTTGTATGTTAAAAAATCTAAATATCAGCCTTAAAACTTTGTAACTAAAATTTTGAAGTCTTGGATACATATATTAAAACAAACAATCCATTTTCTAATTTTGAATATAAAATTGATCGTTCAAAGACGATCAGAAGCCTGGACAACCAGATTACAAACCAACAAAAACATGTATCCATCATTAATCTATTTATTATTGATTTTATTTCATATATAGAAATATAATTGGCATTTTCAATTCAATTAAAATGAAAATGCATGTTTATCCGATATAATTTTTTGTGTAAATATCGCGCATTCGTATTAATTTGTCATTGTGACAGGTTTATCGATGCTAAAGGATCTTTTAGAGTAAATAAATGGATATATATATATATATATATATATATACACATATATTTGTATTAAATATAATTGGCCAATTAGTATAGATTTCTAGATATACGTATGAAATGGATATAATTGAAAAAAAGGTATAATTAAGGACTTGGTGTTCGTTTTTTTTAGATTTTTATATAGATATTAATATTTTTATTATATATGTATATATATATATATATATACATATATACATACATACATACATATATACAAGAGTATCTTTTGTAGTACAAATCTTACTTTGGAAATTTTTGCATTTATTTACTGTATCTCTTGTAACATTTGAACAATTCGATTTGTATGAATGAAGCATATGGGAAATTGGTTTAAAATTAAATAATCTACAACTTTTGCTAATAACATAAGACCCTAAAGCAACTCCGTATATTCAACTGAAAAAAAAATCAACATTGAATTCCAAAATACAATTTTATCCTTATTTTTTTTTATTTTTCCTATTTTTTATTTTATAGCTTTTGTAATTTTTGAACCATTCGATTAATATGAATGAGGTATTTGGCAAATTTGTTTAAAATTAAAGTATCTATAATTTTGTCTCATACTATAATACCCTACAACAACCTGGTATACTTTAAAAAAGCCACTTTGAAAATAGCTACTTAGCACGAGAAAAGTCTTGCACTTCATTAACTAAATCTCTTGTAACTTCTAAACCATTCGATTGATATTGATGAGGTTTTTGATGAACTTATTTAGAATTAAATAATTTACAACATTGTCTGATATTATTAGTCCCTACAGCAACACGGTATACTCAAAAAAATAATATGAAGCTATCTAGAAACGTATCTAACACCAACAACAGTCCTGGTAGTTTCAATTAAAAAATTGCAGTATACCGAGTTGCTGTAGGTCATTACAATAATAGAAAATAATATTTATTATTTAATTTTGAACAAATTTTCCAAAAACACCATTCATGCTAATCGAATGTTTCAAAAGTTACAAGAGATACAATAAATACATGCACGAATCGATAGTAAATAGTACTAAACAAGATGTAATTTTATCTCACGATTTAGAAATTATCTGAAAAATAATATAAAAAATCATCTTAAGAATAATTTGAGAAATTATCTGGAGAATAATATAAAAAAAAAAAACGGAGGACTCATGTATAACAATTTGGATGACAATTGGTAAATGATTAATTTAAGGGCGGCTTTTTAATATAAGGAATAATCGTACAAAATTTATGTATATATATAATTTGCAGTTAATTTTATAATCTACAAATTACCCAAAGATAGTTTTTAATTTAATCTTACGGTTTAGAAATTATTCAAAGAATAATACAAAAAGTACCTGGAGGACTCATGTATAGCAATTTGGGTAACAATTTTACACCTAACGCATTCCGGCAAAGTTTTTAGATATAAAAACTAGTATATTTTTCAAATATATACATAAATTGTAGATAATTTTATAAGCTGTGAATTACTTTAAGGCTAATTCAAGTTTTATCAATTACTTTTCAAGTTATGAACTAAATACTAAAAAAAAAAGTACCTCTACACTTGTCCCTAGAAATCGATCTTTTTCCCTTATCAAATAACTCTATAAAAACCTAATCTATCATTTTATCGATCCTTTATATCATTGGTTCTCAAAAAAAAATTAATAAATCCACCTGTAGACCTATATTTTCTACATCATTAATTTCAAAGGCAAACGACAAGGTTCTGTGAAGCGAAAAAAAACTGTTAGCGCCTCCAGTCTAGACTTTATCGACAAAAACATCAAAAAAATTGAAAAAAATATATAAAGGATATATATACATATGAATGTGTAAAGTATAAAATGAAAAAATAAAAAAATATAAAAAACGTGAAGTTTCATTCATAAAATGGATGCGTCGCCAAATCGTATCTGATTACAATCTTGGAGGAAAAAAGACCAAGATTTTTGATATGGGTATATACAGAAAATATTTCTTAAAATTCGACTATATATTCCCAGAACTATATCACCCAGAAAATAATATTACAATTTAAAAAAAATATCTTTCTTAGCCAATAATTGTTTAAAAAAAATCTTTTTTAGCCAATATTTGTCTTTAAAAAAAAACTAAAAATAATAAATCATTATGAAAATCGTGTTGTACTCTCCGAGACCTCTTTTTTAATACCCCACATGCAAAAAAGTGTTCGAGATTTGCCTAGGGGCAAGTTGCTACTTGCAGTTTTTGCATGTTGATTTTCTATCTCTTGTAACTTTTGAACCATTCGATTAGCATGAATAATGTTTTTGGGAAATTTGTTCTAAATTGTATAATTTATAGTATTGTCTAATATTGTAAGGACCTACAGCAACTCGGTGTACTTTAAAATAGAGTTCAACTAGCAACTAGCAACTAGCAACTATTTACTATGGATTCGTGCATTTGTTTATTGTATCTCTTATAACTTTTGAACCATTCGATTAGCATGAATGATGTTTCAAGGAAATTTGTTCTAAATTGTATAATTCATAATATTGTTTAATATTGTAATGACCTACAGCAACTCGGTGTACTTTGAAACAGAGATCATCTATTGTATAGCTACTACTTACTATAGATTCGTACATTTGTTTATTATCTCTTGTAACTTTTGAACAATTCGATTAGCATGAATGATGTTTTTGAAAAATTTGTTCAAAATTGTATAATTTATAATATTGTCTAATGTTGTAATGACCTACAGCAATTCGGTGTACTTTAAAATTGGGATCAACTAAAATAGCTACTATTTACTCTGGATTCGTGGATGTATTTATTATATCTCTTGTAACTTTTGAACCATTCGATTAGCATGAATGATGTTTATGAGAAATTTATTCTAAATTAAATTATCTATAATATTGTCTAATGTTGTAATGACCTACATCAACTCGGTGTACTTTAAAACAGAGATCAACTATCGTATAGCTACTACTTACCATGGATCCGTGCATTTGTTCATTATATCTCTTGTAACTTTTGAACCATTCGATTAGCATTAATGATGTTCTAGGGAAGTTTGTTCAAAATTGTATAATTTATAATATTGTCTAATATTGTAAGTACCTACAGCAACTCGGTGTACTTTAAAACAGAGATCATCTATCGTATAAATTATTTGAAGAGAATAGAAACTATGTAAAATTATCTATACGTCCATATATAAAATACATTTTAAAGACGCTTGTAGTAAATAATAAAAATTATTTAAAAATACTAAAACTCAAGTATGAGAATTTTTAGTTTTTGAATTTTAACAATTTTTCCAATAATGATACAACAAAATTATATTAGAAGAGTAAAACGTAGATAAAATTATCTATAAATTTATCTGCAACACATAACTATAAAACACTTATGATTTCTAAAAAAAAAAACGTAAAATATTAAGACTATTACCTGTTTTTCTACAGTTTTTGATTTCTAACCATTTTTCCAAGCAAGATACCACAAAATAATGTTAGATGAATAAAAACTAGATAAAATTATCTACAAAACGACATACAAAACATTGTCACAAATGATCTTGTACAATTTTTAAACCAAAACCAAACCTTGAAATTTTTTTTTTCTCCAACTTTTCTACAATCTCTCGTCCAATTAACACCGTCGAAATTGTACCTGATGATGTCTCATCGAAACGTCTGTTCGTGTTTTCGATAATTTAAAATGTATTTTATTTTTTATAATTTAAAATGTATTTTATTTTTTATTATCCTGTTTGTCAACTAACCGCATTTTGATTTTCGTGTTTGCGCAGCCATTTTGAATTAAAAATAAAAAATTCGATAATGGAAAAGATTTATATATATACACATGTATAAATTTTTATATATATATCTATACTTGGGCGTGTGTATGTATGTGTGGATACATAAAATATCCAAAAATTCTTTTGAATGTCGTCAATTCGCCGCCTAAATGTTTTTTTCGAAACAGATTAAGATTATCAGCTCACAAAAGGGTTTTTACCGACGACGAAATAAAAATATATATTTGTACAAGGCACAGGGCCGGATTTAAAAATAAATTTGTAATTAGTAATTTAAATTAGTTATTTGCAAATCGGTTTTTACAGAAATTAATAAATTTGCAGGTGTGAATTGAGTAATATCAGGTATTTCTTGAGTGAATGTACTATTAGTGTATTTTTTTTTTACTTTTGGAGGTTGTAACTTCTTGGTAAATTCAGATACTTGCAAATTGTGTTAGGAAAGCATGAACTAGGTAAAATTATCTACAAATTGGTATATAATACATATTTTTAAAAAATTGTATGTAAAACATAAAAAGTGTGTACACACAACTATGATGCTGATACGTCAAATGTAATATGTCCTTTTCTGTTTTTGAATTTTTACAATTTTCTGAGTAAAGATATAATAAAATAGTATTAAGAAAGTATAAAGTAGATAAAATTATCTATATACTCGTATATAAAATAAATTTATAAAACGCTTTTTACATAAAATAAAACATGATTAAAAATATTGATTAATTAAAAATATTAATTATGACCTATGCTAGGCTATGAGTAAGACAAAATAAGTTTTTGTTCAGTTTTGAAATTCTAACCATTTTTAGAGTAATGATACATTAAAATTGTTTTAGCAAAGTATAAACTAGATAATTATCTATAAATTGATATATAATACATATTTTTTAAAATTTGTATATGATATATAAAAAGTGTGTAAACACAACTATGATGCTGAAACGTTCAATGTAATGGGTCCATTTTTTTGGTTTTTAAATTTTTACAATTTTTTTGAGTAAAGATATAATAAAATTGTGTTAAGTATAAACTAAATAAAATTATCTATGCATTTATATATAAAACATATATTTAATCGTACAAATTATTCCATAAATTGTTAAAAATCAAAACGTGCACAAATGCACTTGCATTGGTAATTCAGTCTTTTATTATTTTAGATTATTTTTTTAGAAACTGTGAAAAGTATTTTTTAATTATGTATTATAGATAAATTTGTAGATAATTTTATCTACTTTTTGGTCTTCTAATACAATTTTATTGTATCTTTATTCTAAAAAACGTTAAAATTCAAAAACTTAAATGCACTTGGTATAATTTTCATACTTGTGCTTGAGTATTTTTAAATAATTTTTTTTACTACAAGTGTTTTAAAAATGTATTTTATATATGGGTGCGTAAATAATTTTATCTAGTTTCTATTCTCCTAAGATAATTTTTTTTGTGTAACTTTATTTAAAAAATTGTTAAAAATCAAAAACTGCACAAATACACAGATTTTGTTACACTAGCCTTATTATTGTTTACGATCTATGTATAGTGTTTTATAACTATCTTTTAGAAATGATTTTGTAGATAATTTTATCTAGTTTTTGCGCTTCTAATATAATTATGTCGTATATTAACTACAAAAATTGTTACAATTCGAAACCTTAAAAAATGCGTAGATTTTCTCATATGTAAAGTTAAAAAAACATACAATAATTGTTTTGGTTATTTTTTATAATTTATAGGTAGTTCTAAATAATATGTATTATATAAGACATATATAATATGTATTATTTAAAGACAATTTCATCTAGTTTTTATTCAAGTAACAGAATTTTGTTATATTTTTGCTCAAAAATTTGTTAAAAATCAAAAACGGACAAAATGACCCGATTTAGTGTTGTAGTCCTTTGTAAAATTTTCATTTTGTCATTCAGTATTTTTCATTAATTTTTATAATTTATAAAAAGGCTTAGTATTGTGTTTTATATATGAATTCATAGATACTTTTATCTAGATTTTACTCTTCTAATACAATTTTATTATATCTTTACTCCAAAAATTGTTATAATTCAAAACCTGAAGAAAAAGCTAATTTTGTCTTACTCATAAACCTAGCGTAAGTTATAAATATTAATTTTAATTCATCATTATTTTTAATAAAGTTTTATTTAATATAAAAAGCGTTTTATAAATATGTATTATAGATGGATTTGTAGATAATTTTATCTACTTTTTGGTCTCCGAATACAATTTTGTTGTATCTTTGCTCTAAAAATTATAAAAATTCAAACACTGAAGAAAAACCTAATTTTGCTTTACTCATAACCCAGCGTTTTATTTAATATGAATATAAATATAAATATGAATATAAATATGTATTGCATAAATTGTAGACAATTTTAACTAGTATGCATGTATCTAAAATATTTTGCTTGAAGTAAAAAAAAAATTACTACTAAAAAACTGAAAAAATAACCATTTTACTAACAAGACGTAATGTTAATTTTCAATTATCTATATTAAATAAATCAGCTAAAATAATAAAACAATTTTATCATCAAGTATTATAGATGAAACTGTAGATAATTTTATCTACTTTTTACTGTCCTAATACAATTTTATTGTATCTTTACTCTACAAATAGTTAAAATTTTAAAACTGAAAAAAGACCTAATTTTGACTTACTTATAACATAGCGCAAGTCACAAGTATTAATTTTAATTAACATTTTTAATAATGTTTTATCTATTATATAAAAATAAGTCGGGTTTTCCTTCCTGACGATATAACTCCAGAACGCACGAACCGATTTTGACAATTTTGCATTCGTTGGAAAGGCCTCGGGCTCCTCGAGGTTTATAGCAACGAAAATTGAAGAAAGATTTCAACAGAAAAGCGGAAAACACTTTCTTTTTTCACATACAGCATCATCTCTGATACTTAGCATGTACTACAAACTAATATTTTTTGTTGTTCGACAGCTACTCATTGTTTTCTGCTCAGTTAATTTCATGTGACAAACCGGCATTATGTTCACTGTGAAATTGTGCAAAATAAGTAAAAATGTAAGTTATTCGTTTCCTAACATTTCAAATTCGAAACCATCAAATCAAGTGCAAATTTTTATTCAATTTCAACAGCAGGCAATTTTTTTCTTAATCTTTTGATCACCAAAGAAAATGTTACATGAAATAAAACCATCTGGTGGTGAAACGGAGTTCGCCCGGTTTGCTAGTTTGATACAATGAGCGTTTAATAAATGTGTATTATACATGAGATTTTAGGTAATTTTATCTACTTTTTACTCTAATACAATTTTATTGCATCTTTACTCTAAAAATTGTTAAAAATCAAAAACTAAATAAATGCATACATAGTACGTACATACTGGGTTTAAAGAAACTACCCTTGTTGGGGGGCGATTTAACAGTTAAATAAACACCAGATTTTTATTTATACATACATATATGTATATATATATACTTTTATATTTATATATACATATATAAATGTGTCTATTTAATGGTAAAGTGTGGGCTATATCCAAAAAGGATTTTAAGTGTTTGATTCACTTAAACTCAGATTATCTGGCTCACATTCACTTTATTCAATTAACTTAGGGCGATATTATATATATATATATATATATATATATATATATATATATATATATATATATATAAGGGTATAACACATGGTCTCTTAAACGAAATCAATACGGAGGCTTATTTGGAGGGTGACAAGCTTTAATTAATTATATAAGTATATTTAACTGCACTTGGGGGTTGTTTATATTATACAAAAGCGTTGCCGAAGTATCATATGATATTAGATTATTTAATTTGGAACAAATTTGTCTCAAACATCATCGATGTCAATCGAATGGTTTGAAAGTTACCATAGTTCAAATGATTACTTGCATAAATAAATAATTATTGATCAATTTTCTATTCAAATATGATTTTGATGTATTCCGAGTTGCTGTGGAATAATTTGATGTTAGACAGTAATGTAGAATATTTAATTTCGAACAAATTTGTCTCAAGCATCATCGATGTCAATGGAATGGTTTAAAAGTTACAAGAGATACAATAAATAAATGCACAGAGTTGCCAATCATGATGACTAGATATAGACATAAACATATAACAATAACAATTTTAGTGATTTTAGAGTAGACTGAGTTGCTCTAGGGTTTTTTGTTGTTACAGTAAGTCGTAGAAAATTCAATTGTGTACAAGTTTGTCTTTTACCATATTCATACTAATCGAATGGTTTAAAAGTTACAAGAGTTCTAAATTTTAATCATTTATTATTTGAATGTGATTTTAAAGTATACCGAGTTGTCGTAAAATATTTGATGTTAGACAGTATTGTAGATTATTGAATTTGGAACAAATTTGTCTCAAACATCATTGATACCAATCAAATGGTTTAAAAGTTACAAGAGATATAACAAACAAATGCATAAGGAGTCAATATCAACCAATTTTTTATTTTCGAATCTGATTTTAAAGTACACCGAGTTGTTGTAGAATATTTGGTGTTGACATTATTGTATATTATTAAATTTGGATCAAAATTGTCTCAAACATCATTGATATCAATGGTTTCAAAGTTACAAAAGATATAATAAATAAATGCACTTAAATGGAACTCTCTCAGTAAATTCACTATTAAAGTTATTTTATGTATAACAACTGTTGAATGCGATTTTAGAGTACACCGAGTTGTTGTAGAGTCCTATAATATTAGACAGTATTGTAGATTATTTAATTTGGAACAAATTTGTTTCAAACATCATTGATATCAATAAAATGGTTTAAAAGTTACAAGAGTTATAAACAAAATATATAATATTTTTATCCAATTGGAGGCATTTGAGCCCCTGGGAGCAGAAAAATTCAAAAAAATCCATATTAAGGACCACCCTAATATATATATATATATATATATATATATATAAATTATTTGTGTATATATAGTAAATCCGTGTTTAAAATTCATGTTTTTTATTATATGAAAATATTAATAAAGAGGACTTTATTAAAATTTTTATGTACTCGCCAAGTGGCTTATGAAAAATAAAAAGCTCGCCCCAGAGATTATATATTATACATATAAATATACATATATACATACATATATACATATATATGTATATATATAAAATATAAAATGGGAAAAATGTATAGCCGACGAGATTAGCATATAGAATACAAAGCTTTTCCCATGAAAATCCACTTCGTGCCATAAAGAATTTTTATAAAGGTCTTGATTATGTGTTTATATAAATACAAAAATTCAAATTATACACAAATATATATATATATATATATATATATAAAGTATTTTGCAGCCCAATCATCGAATTAAAAAAAGATTAAAATATTTTAAATTTTTATTCGACACTTAATGTGTGTCCTCATTCAGTAATCAAACCAAGAAAAACACAAAAAAAATATATAAAATTTATTAAACACTAAACTTGTGCAAAAGAACATCATAACTAATAATAAAAAATAAAGAGAAATTAAAGGAGCACATATTTCCCTCCTAATATTGCGTGTTGTTCGCTTGCTGTGCATTGTAGCAACTGAATCAAGGTCTTCTATTTTAATCTTTTTTTAATTCGATGATTGGGCTGCAAAATACTTCAAATATGTATCAACGTGAACAAAACTATCATCAAATATACATACTAGTTGCGAGCATTGTTTAGCCATAAGAAATCTTTTCTAGAAAAGATGGTTTACCCACTGCAATGCATGCCAAATATATAAATGTTTATATAGGGCATATTGCAACTAATCCATTTAAATTGAATTGTCGGATATAAATTTTTGATATCAGTAAAGTTTTGTTATGGTAACTAGTTTCCTCTGAAAAACTGTTGGATCTTCAGATTTTAAAATTCAATCTCTGTATTTCTTTTTAAAAACTGCTCTTTATGAAAACCATATGAACTATGCACTGTTTGTGCGTATCGGGCAAAATTTGGGATAATCCTGAGAATTAGTAATCAGATAATGCAAAAATCGATCGATAATTTGACGATTTTAGTTTTGTCGATAACCTTTTCTTCTCCATAATCTAAGAATTTTAAAAATTCTTGAAAATTTATAAATCTTTGCTTCTTGTTTGATGTATCGTCTTAGAAGAACTTCTTCACATATTTATATGTATTAATGTATGTTGTTAGTATCTTTTAAATTGGAGCAGGTAGCATGTAAAAGATTATTTTAAAACAAGATTCCATTTTATTTAATACCAGTCCTTAATCCCGAGTTTATTCTCAAGTCGTGTCGTCGATACATTTTTTTATCGATTTCTTTTAGAAAAAAAAAAATTGAAAGATATCGAAAGAAGCTTAATTCGGGTTCATTTTTTAATTCTTTTGAAAGAAAATATAAGATTAAATGGATGGTTGTAAAAATATTTAGAATAATGAATTCTAAATTATGTACACAATTTGTTGAAACCAAAGACTTAAGTTTGGTAGCATTTTAGGAGTATACCGACTCGTTGTAGAGACTTATGTTTATGTTGTGAGACTATTTTGTTGATTACACAATTTTGCACAAATTGGTTGAATGAATTATATAAATTGCACAAATGGTTTAAAAGTTATAAATAAAATAGTAAACAAATGTACCTTATGTACATTACAAACCTCATGCATATAGTGCATTCTTTAACATTTTATTGTTATAGAAACAACTTTACATATTTAATATAAATTTATAAGTATACCAAATTGCTGTAGAATTTTATGTTATTAGACAATATTTTAGATTGTTTTATTTTAAACAAGCAACAATAAGATAATAGACTTTAAGATAAATTATTAATAATGAACAAATTATTTACATAAACTTTAACATAAATTCAACAGGTTATGGGCCCATATTCCTTGTTTTAAAGTTTATTGAATAACAGTCAATTAAGAGCAAAATATTCAAACACATCATTCATATTAATCGAATGGTTTAAAAGTTACAAGAGATATAATAAATAAATGTATTTTTGCCAATTATAGCAATTTGTATTTATTTTTAAAAGCGATTTACGAGTATACCGAGTTAGTGTAGGGCATAATTGTTAGAAGAAGTTGTAGTTTATTGAATTTACAATTTTCCTTAATACATCATTTATACTAATCTAATGGTTTAAAAGTTACAAAAGATATAATAAATAAATGCACCATCAATAAATAAAAAAATATGGAAACCAATTTTTAAATACGATTTTAAAGTATACCGAGTTGGTGTCGGCTTTTGTAATATTAGACAATGTTGTATATTATCTATTTAAACAATATTTTCTAATACATCATTTATACTAATCGAATGGTTTAAAAGTTACAAGAGATAATAAATAAATGCACCACCATCAGATTTCCTCCACCAGTTTCCCACGTTTTTAACCAAAAAACGTTAGCCAAAGATTCAAACATTCGTCCAAAAAACGCAATAAAATTGTAATTTTTTTTTTACAAACGACAGATGGACTTAAGAATACAACAGTAGGTTCAAAATAATCATTTTCATCGTCTGTCTGTCCGAAAAAAATCAATAAAAACGGTTCCACTTAATCTACTAATTAAGACATTTGGTGTATATGGCACTAATCTGATTAAAAATAAATCCTAACACACAAACATATGCATATACATTTATGTATATACATACATGTGTGTATTTATATATGTATTTACGCATATACTTGTGTATACATATACACATTTAGATAAAATTAGATATTATCTTTTCGGCAGATTAAAAGCCGAAACGAACTCATTAACCTAAAACGCTAGTTGTAAATTTGTCAATAAAAACAACATCTGGTTATCTTCGGGAAAAACGTTTTACAGGGGCCTATTGGCAAGTTGCACGGTTCCCGAACTTTTACAGAGGTTAGAATAAAGTTTGAGAATAGTTTGTAACAAAATTTTTATTTTTAAAATTTCTAGAATTAGGTTAGTCGAGAAAAAGATATGAAGAATGTAAAAGAATGTAAGAAAGTCGTAAAAGGTGTGTTTGAGGAGCTCCTCAGAACGCACCGTTTGTACTACAATACTGTTAATTGGATATTTGGTCTATCCAGGCTTCTAATCAAACCTCAGATTAAAACATTGCAATATTTTGTACTCCAATTGAATTTATGTACAATTTACTCAACAAAGTACTGTTTTAGAAAGTGCTTCTAAGAACAAGCCGTCGTGTTTCCAGAGCTCGTCAGGACGCACCATTTGTACAACAATACTGTTATTGGGATATTTGGTCTATCCACGCTTCTAATAAAACCTCAGATGAAAACATTGCAATATTTTAGACTACAATTGAAGATATGTACAATTTACTCAACAAAGTAGTATCTAGAAAAATACTTCTAAGAACAAGCGGTCGTGTTTCAAGAGCTCGTCAGAACGCACCGTTTGTACTACAATGCTGTAATATGAATATTTTGTACTTCAAAGTATATAATCTCAAATATTACCTTAAAAACATTTTTTCACGACAACAAAATTTTTCAATGATTATCTAAACCAAGTGCGACTACAAATCTATTACAATTATTGAGTTGTGTTTGAAGAGCTCCTCAGAACACACCGTTTTACTATCAGGTTTTAATTTGTACAAGTTGTACCTCAACATGTTTACTATTTTATAAAAAATACAACTTGTTAAAATATTTTTTGTAGTAACAATTATCTTAGTAAAGTACTCATATATAATTTAGATAAAAATGAGTAAAGTATTGAATTAACAAAATATTTTCTTTAGTATTTGATGTACCGCCCTGAATAATTTGATATATACATATATGTGTATGTATGTATGCTTGTATGTATATATGTATATATAAATGTGGTTTTCGGCCCACATGTTTGTAGATAAAAGTCCAGATAAAAAAGTAAAGATAAAAAAAATGTATAATTTCAAAGATGGCCGATCTCGTTATCGTATCGGAGAACGAACATGGCCGATTATACATTAAACATGTATATTACACATGTACATAAAAATATATATGTATACATATACATATATTCATATATATGTATATGTATATAGATACATGTTTGAAGATTTATCAGTTAATGATCGGTAAACTACAAACATTAAAGTGATCATGTAAGCACTTATACATGTACATGTGAATGTATATGTATATATATACATATGTATACATGTGTGAGTGTAAATAAACGATTCCTTAATTTTTAAAATTATCTATTTACAAGTAGTGCGTTCGTATCCTTATAATTAAACAGTTATGTACGAAGTTAAAATGTAAGTTAAGTTTGTACAAGGAAACAGGGTTGGATGCTACCCTGAATAATATTCATATATACGAGGTCTGTTCAAAAAGTACCCGGAATTTTCGTTTTTTCAAAAAAATATTTATTTATTCGTCTACATTAATGTGGTCCCCTTCAAAGTAGTCCCCCCCAGATATAATACACTTATGCCAGCGTTTTTTCCAATTTTCGAAGCACCCTTGATATTCACTTTTTGATATGTCCTTGAGCACTCTCAGCGATTTTCTTCAATCGAGGAAAACCGCCGTCCTTTCATGGGTCTCTTCAACTTTGGGAATAGGAAAAAGTCACACGGAGCCATATCTGGTGAATTTTTGCACTTTGCAACACTTTATTTCATTTTTTACGCAAAATTTAATACAAATTCTTTGACTTTTCAATTCTTCCATTGTAAAAATCGCCGAGCTCAGAAAAACACGTCGAACCTTAGCGACTACCACAGACAAAGTAAACAGTGAATATAGCTGAAAATTTCATCATACTTTAGGGGCATGTATACCAACACAATAAAAAAAAATGTTGACAATCAGACACTCCAGACCCGCGAAATTTAATTATTAGTAATTCCGGGTACTTTTTGAACACACCTCGTACAAGTGATTTTTTAAGACGTCAACTCTTCAAAAGGTACCAAGAACCTGGCATTGCAGTTTAATATAATTACCGGGAAAAAAATAAAAAAAAAAGTAGTGTCTCAGTGTTACAAGATTAACTTTTCCATTAAAATCTTCCTAAAGACCCTTTGAAATCTTAGAAATGTACTTCAACAAATTGTAGCCAACTAAATTATCTGCTACCATAAATACTACTACTGATGTGTAAACTAATCCAATGGTTCTGATGATATTGATCGGAGACATGGACTCTAAGAAACAGTCAATGATAAAATGGACCGCTGGGGTCACCAGTTAAGAAGGAAGAGGAAACTGGGTTGTCCGAAGACGGTGTGAAGGAAACTGGGCTGGATCAAATTTTGGAAATTTGAAACAAAACAACGATGAACTTAGCAAATTAGAATGTCTACTGAAGGTTCTGGTAATGAAACAATAAGAACACTTAAAGCTCCAAAAATACACTGTATGACAAAATTCGTACAAATCTGCATTTTTGTCAAGGAAATTTTAAATTTAAAAGTGGTTTTACTACCCATCTATATATATATATATATATATATATATATATATATATATATATATATATATGTGTGTGTGTGTGTGTATGTCCTCCATCTAAAAGTATTTAATAAAAGCGAGTTCCCCAATAATATAAAACACAGACTTAACATCGAAATCACTTCATTAAATTAAATTGTTTTTTGGGGACAAAACTAAAGGGTGTAGTTTTGCACCCTGCACACCACTAGCAAATGATAAAAATACCAAACTGCAAAAAATATATTCAAGTTGGTGAAATGAATAATAAAAACGACATTATTATAGTATTTGTTGAGGTGATCATCATAGTAATATATAAAATATTGATCGGAGGCAGGTCCTCCATACTCATTTTTCTCAATGCCTTGATCGTAATAATCTTCCAAAACAACAACTGATACCGTGGTAAGTTTTCTAATTTTCTTCATGTATTCTTTAATATTGAGCACCCATCCCCAAACAAATGTCTAAACTGACCAATTGGTGTCTGCAGCAACTGCTACCAACTTGGTCAGTTGTGGAGTTTTTTTTGTGACTCCAATTGGCGATTTTAGTCCTGGTCGACACCGACGAGTCAGCTTGGTTGCCTGCAGAGTCCATTACAAATGTCTGAACTGACCAATTAGTGTCTTTTTAGAAACTACAACAACCTTGGTCGTGTATAGCGTCTTAGATTGTAAAAACTGACTTTTAATTGATACATTTGGTCTAAGTGCAAAGTGTCCAGTTTGTTCCCCTTTTTATAAATTGAGGAGTCTTAAATTGTGAACAGTGAATCCAGGATACTGTCCAGTTCGATCGTAAATAGAGTTCTTTCTTTGAAGATTGCCAATACTTGCAAAGTCTAATGCTTCTAAAAAAATTAGAACTGAGTTTGTACATCTAACTAGGAACTAATTGCAATACGTTGAATTATTATATTGTCCAATTACACTCTTTGGTTCTGAAGAAGATCAAATGTATCGATAGTAAATAGAGTTTTTTTTCCTAATATTGGCAGTACTAGCAGACAGATTCTCCCAAAGATTTTAATCCTCATATCTATATTTTTGAAACTCTTGTTCTCTTGTCTAGTCTTAAATTTTGAAGACCGGCTCCAACAAGACAGTTTGGCTCTGGTGCAGACCAAAGCGTCCAATTTGGTCACCAGACCTTTAATAATTCTAAAGGATTTTAGTGTGATATACATAGAATTTCTCCACCCCAAGACAAAACTTTTACCAAACGTGACTCCTCACAATGACGACTCAGAACCCCTTTTTTCGAATTGTCACCAGCAGGAGGAAGGAGGCGGAGGTGGTGAAGTTGGCAATGGTGGTTGGAAGTTGGAGGGCGTCATCGTGTGCAAGTGACGAAAATTTATGATAAAGAAAATATGAATATAATAATATCGTAGGCGCAGACATGCAGACAGACAGACGAATGGATGGACGGACGGATCATTAATCATTAACCGAGGTATTTACACACGTCGTATGGTTGGGATCAGATTGTAAAATTGGGAATTACAACTAATTGTAGTTGGTATGATAAAAATGCTTCCTTTAAATTACTCAGTTTATTTTAAATGTTACTTGGTTCACGATTCAGCAAGAAGAGAGTTATTTTACATAGTTTTAATATAAACATAAATATAAGATGGCGGATACAAGGAGTAGGGGAACAGTATTGCCAACGTCACTAATAGCAATGGCGGGACATTTGAATTACAAATATATATAACATTACATTTGACATTGCATAAGAAAAAATGCGACAAACAATTTTGTCCAGTAGTAATGCACTCTTTATATATATTTTCATACATTTACACATACACATTACTGCATACCTCCTTACCATATTACTGTACATATATTTTCAAACATTTAAACACATTTTTATATTTTTAACAAAAACCAATTCACATTTACAAAAATAGACACGTTTGGCTTTTATTTAATAATTGGATGAGCATCTGCAAAAGTTTTTATTACACATCTTAGACCGTATAAATTATATATATATATATATATATATATATATATATATATATCGGATACACATTTATAAATGATATAACGATATTAGGATCAATGCTGACAAGAATGATTTTACATCGAAAATCACAAAAGCGTGAAATAACATCTTTGCGATTTATATAGGGGAGACCTGTGTTAGGTACACACTCACACACATTCATATATATGAGAGAAAGAGAGAATTACAAGGCTTGTCCGTGACGTTGTGGTAAGAGCATTGGCCTTGCAACCACAATCTATTCCTACCACAAACAAATCGATATCAGTTTAAGATCTAAATATGATTTCAAATAAAAATTGCTTTTAGAGAATTGCTATAATATATATTACGTAACTATCTCACGTAACATCTTGTAGTAGACTTATTAAAAAAAAGAGTAGAAAACCATTGGGTTGCCTTCTTAAAACACCAGGCTAATGAATAATATCACAATGGTTTATATAACTCTAAAAACTGGTCTAATTGTTAAAAAAAACTTAAACTTATGTAGTATACTCAAATATTTATTATATACTAGCTGGCCCGGCAAACATTATTTAACCATACAAAATATTTCTAGAAAATCTTTAGCATAAAAAGTATTTAACTAATTAAGAATATAGAAGTGTGTGGTGAAAGAGGCAACTAACACAAATTACATTTAATTGCCACATCCAATTAAATTGAATTTAATATAATCTGTCGAAAACATTTGACATTTGACGTATGAGTCGCCGTCCATTGTTTTATTTTAAACCAGGTTTTTAAAAATTTTTTCATCAAACTGAAATTTCTATGCGGTTTTGAGATAATTTCTCACCTTTCCCCCAAACTCTGCATTAGAACAAATATTTCAAGACTAAAACTGGCCAAATCGGTTCAGCCGTATTCGGGTTTTAGCGAATCTAACATAATATCGAGCTCCAATTTTATATCTAAAATGTAGAAGAGCTAATTGTTAGCGAAGTTCGAGCGAAGTGATACGTTTGAAGCATAGTTCTGCGCGGATCAAAGACATGGACTCTCAGAAATGTCCACAAAAGTATCTAGAGAGTTGGGAAATGTGATGCTGGAGACTAATGGACAAGATGAAGTGAATAGATAAGATAACAAATGAAGAGATGATGTGGAGAATAAGAAAAGAACGAATTCTATGGTGCACAATCTTAAAAAGAAAAGGAAACTGGGTCAGATCCAGATTGCAAAAAAAGTGGCTCCTACATGACATTGTCGAGAGTAAGATTGAAAGACTAAAGGACTGGAAAGAAGAAGAATGCAGATGTTTGATGACTTACGCGAGAAGAGAAAATACAGGGAACTGAAAGCTGAATCACAATACCGGGAAGCATGAAAGTAAAAGTTCAGAAATGTCACTAATAATAGTAATAAACAATTGAGGGAAAGGAAATCATTTATTTGTGATACTCGGGTAAAGAACAAATCATTATGAATTACATATATAGTTTATATTACTTATTACTCCATAATACTTATTACTACATAATAATAGATAGTTATTATTACAAATACAAAATTTTATTTCCTTAATAAAACATTCAGGAGCATTTTCCCATTAAATAGTTTATTACTACTACAATAGTGCTGGAGCAACAAACTGTTAACCACATGCACCATCTACCGTCGGACAACTCTAACAAGAAGCGTTTTATCTTAGAAATAAACCTTTTAGTACCGCTTTCATTCGCAAGATGTCCATATTGTAAAAGGAAATTTGTACAAAAATGCGCACGAATTACAAAAAGTGTACAAGCTGAAAAAAACGGCTCAGTCGATGTAAAAAGTTGTTGCACAAGCAACAAATGAAATAAATGATGTCGATTAAATGTAAATTGTTGTATGATTTTAGTTTAATTTATGTTTAAAAATGTTTCAAGTGCTAAAATGTGATTAGTGTTAAGTTTTAATTTGTTTTTTTTTTAGAAGTTCATTTAAATATATATATTAAAAAGTAAGTAAATTTTAAAGTACATATTTATAATATTTTAATATTATACTTAAAAAAATCACAGCATTAACCATTTTTTCTACTTCTGAATGAGGCAGGTTTACTCCAAAACTAAAATACACCATTTACTATAAACATCTATTTCCTCTTGCGATTTTAGAGTATACCGAGTTGTTGCAGAATGTTTTGTTATTAAGAAAATATTGTAAATTGTACAATTTACCAAGAAGTTTTCATATACATCAATAATACTAATCGAATGGTATAAAAGTTACAAGAGATAATATAAATAGAAGTACGTAAATTGAGATAATATAGATATACTATATTCTAACGCGATTTCAAGGTATACCTAGTTTCTCCAGAATACCCTATTATTAGATAATATTATAAACAATTTAATTCTGCACAAATTTGTCTCAGGCATCATTAATATTAATCGAATGGTTAAAGATTTATAAACGATATAGTAAGAAAATGCACTTTGCAACTTGAAAGCTCGCCAAAACTTTCAAAATTGGATAAAAAAAATTGCAAAAAATATATAGTACTCTACAATACTATATAAGCCCAACTGCATACTCAAAATTTGCAAAAACTTTCAAAAGCACAAAAAAGTTACAAAAAAGCGCAAAATATTCACATCCAAAAAAGGCATTTTTTGATTGTTTCTAAATCTGGCAAAGATCCTTGGACGTTTCATGTTGTCACAGGTAAAGGATCTTCACAACGTTAAAACGATCATGCTTAATACGATTTTCCGCATAAGACGCCACCATCTGCACTCTGAAACATATTGCTCCTATCCCATACAATACGCTTTTTCGCATAAGACGCGTTTAGGTCTGGTCCCTGGAAAATCATGGAGAACTGTATTTTTTTTTCGAATGATGACGCAAGATGTTTATTAACATTTTTTGTATGCTTAAAACGATTTTCCGTATAATACGTCACCATCAGCACTTCAAAACATCATCCCTATCCCACACAATACGCTTTTCCGCATAAGACGCGCTTAATGCCGGTCCCTGGAAAATCGTCTTAACGAAGTACTATTATTTTTTCCAAAGATATTTATTTACATTTTGTTATATGCTTAATACGATTTTTCGCATAATACGCCACCATCAGCACTTCGAAACATTATCCCTATCCCCCACAATACGCTTTTCCGCATAAGACGCGTTTATGTCCGGTCCCTAAAAAATCGTCTTAACGGAGTTACATTGAATTTTTTTTTCAAAAACATTTTTCGTTTAGTTGTATGCTTAATAAAATTTCCGCATAATACACCACCATCAGCACTTTGAAACTCATCGACCCCTTTTCCGCATAAGACGCGTTCAGGTCCGGTCCCTAAAAAATCGTCTTAACGGAGTTTTATTGTATTTTTTCCGAATGATGACGCAAAAGACATTTATTCACGTTTTGTTGTATTATGTAAGTTTTTTTCATATTAAAAAACTCACTCATCACGTCTTTTTTTCGGTGAGGGACTTTCTGATAGACGAAGAGCTGGTGGAAAAAAATAAAGAAAATTCAAAATTTATGGTGAAAAGTTTTGACTATAGTGAATTCTATATGAATTTGCTTCGGAGGATTTTATAAATCAATATTAAGAAAAAAGTAGATAAATCACTTGAATTACAAAAGAAAAACAAATATAAAACTTGAAATAAGTGAGTAACCAAATAAATATATTGACCAATAAATAAATAAAAATTAAATAAACAAATATTTAAATAAATAGACATAAATTAATAAAAAAAATATACAAGTAAATAAATAAATAAAAAAGAAGTAGGTAATAAATAGGTAGATAAATAACCATATTAGTAGATGAATAAATAAGTAAATAAATATACAAGTGAAAAAATTAAAAAAAAAACTAAATTATTATATAAATAAACGAATAAGTAAATAAATAAGTGAATGAATAAGTAAATAAAATAATAAATAAATTCATTCATTATCTTTGGTGATTTATTGTCGAGGAGTATAAGATGCATCATCGAGCGAAATATCCCATTCAGCATCAGATTTTTTTTTAATTTCAGTAAATACACTGAAAAATTAAATTAAAATATATATATTAAAATAGATTAAAAAATAAATAGATTAATAAATGAATAAATGATTATTATCTCTCGTGATTGATTGTTGAGCTGTATTAGATGCATCTTTGGGAGAAATATCTCATTCAGCGTCAGAATCTTTGTGAATTGTAGTAAATACACTGAAAAATAGTGTATAATAAAATAAATAGAATAAAAAAATAGATTAATAAATTATTAGATTTATTATCTTTTGTGATTGATGGCTGATCTGTATTATGCATCATCAAAAGAAATATCCCATTCAGCATCAGCATTTTTTTGGATTTCAGTAAATACAATAAAAAATTAAATTAAAATATATAATAAAATAAATAGATTAACTAGTGGGGCGCATGGCATCGTGCCTTAAGGCAAATTGCTGGAACTTTCCGTACCAATTTTTTTTTTAAAAAGATTAACATTTTTGAAAACAATTTACTCTGAAAAATTAGATTTTTGAGAAACTATTAATTTGATAAAAAATTACTCTTTATTTTGACATATTCTGGAAATTCTGAACTTTTTTCAAAGGAATCGTACTGCTTTAACTGCATAGAGACGAAATATCGAAGCGCGTAAGCGCCGCGTCGCCGTCTAACGGATAAGCATTGGTACGGAACCCATAGGAAAAACAAAATTCATACTTATTGTTAAAATCACTTTAAAATATCTGATAATTTGATGTGCATATGTCAAATGATCATTTTTGACCGCCAATGGCATTTTTTTACGTTTTTTACTAGATCTTCGAAACCGCTAGAGCTGCCTTCATGAAAATTTGATCAGTTCTTTATCTTGTAATACAAGTAAAATGTTTTTTGAATTATTCAAATCGGTTCTCTTAAAAACTGAGTTACCGTTTTTGGCACTTTTTGCCCCATATCTTCGGAACGGCTAGACCTGCCTTCGCCAAAAACTAATCAGCACGTCTCCTTATCAATACGAATCGACTGATTTATTCAAATCGCTTCATCCGTGTTCCCGAAATCGTCGACGAAAATTTGTATCCGCACCCTCACACACACATACATCCATTTTTTCTAAAGTATTCTGAAATATTCAGAAACCTTTGAAACGTAAAGATATATAAAAATTTTCATTTTCGATTTTTTTTGCGATTACTATAACTTACCCTACGGGAAGTTAAAAAAAATGAATACACTTATTAACTTTAGTTATTATTGTTGAGCTGTATTAAATGCATCATCAAGCAAAATATCCCATTCAGCGTCCCAATATACCACATAAGCGTAAAAGAATCAGTATTTTTTGAATTTCAGTAAAGATAAACTGTGATAAACTGTGATAAATTAAAAAAATTATATCTAATTCTGCTCTCATGTTTCCTGATATTATGCCTCAGCTTTCAGTTCCTTCCATTTCTTCTTCTCGCGTAAGTCATCAACCGTCTGCATTCTTCTTCCCAAGACACTAAATTTAAAAATTTATCAGATTTAATTCTGCTTTCATGTTTCCTGGTCTTGTGCTTCAGCTTTCAGTTCCCTGCATTTCCCTTCTCGCGTACGTCGTCAACCGTCTGCATTCTTCTTCTCCTCAAGGCACTCTTTTTGAAGAATGGGATCCGATCCAGTGTTTGTTTTCATACTGGATTGTGGTAAGTACAATCCAGTTCGAAAACGAACACTGAATCGAACCCAGAAGAGTAATAGATATTCTCTCAAACAATAAATTTCTTGATTTCATCATAATCTATTATTAAATGAAATTTTAATTTCAAACTATTACTTTTATATTTGTCTTCTATTATTATCAATGTCAACGATTTTGATTTAGTAAGTTTTTTCCACCAGCTCTCCAATTAAGAGTAGTTGCCTTCGTTGATAAACATATGTCTTGAGTTTTTTCTTTATTTAAAACAAAAGAATAGAATAAATTATATATTTACTACATATTGTTTGTCGCAAGATTGCGTGCTCGACATTGATTATTTAAATAAATAAATGTAAATAAATAAATATACAGTAGGACCCAATTAAAACTGACTAATGGGATTTACCGTATATTACGCTAGCACCATATGCTTAATACGATTTCTTGCATTATACGCCACTTAAGTCGGTCTTGCACCTTCGAGCATAATGTAAATTGTGCAAATTATTAGTTACATATTTTTAATTAGAATTTTATAGATATTTTTTTATAGAAATTTAGATTTAAATCTATAAAATATAAATAGATTTCCACAAATAAATCTGAATTTCAATAAAAAAAAAATAATTTCTATAAAAAAACAGATTTCTATAAACAAATTTGTTTATAGAAATCTGTTTTTTATAGAAATTAATTTTTTTTTATTGAAATTCAGATTTATTTGTGGAAATCTATTTTTTTTTAAAGAAATTTAGATTATTGTTTATGAAAATTCAGATTTATTTGTGAAAATCTAATTTTTTTATAGAAAGTCAGATTAGTGTTTATAGAAATTTAGATAAGTGTTTTTAGAAACTCAGATTTTTTTATAGGAATTTAAATTTTTTTTAGTAGAAATTCAGATTTTTTTATAGGAATTTAAATTTGTTTAAAGAAATTCAGAGTTTTTAGTAGAAATTCAGATTTTAGTAGAAAATCAAATTTTTTTAGTAAAAATTCAGACTTTTTTAGTAGAAGTTTAGATTTGATTATAGAAATTTAGATTTGTTTATAGACATTCAGATATTTTTGGTAGAAATTCAGATTTGTTTAGTAGAAATTTAGATTTTTTTATAAAAATTTAGATTTTTTCTATATAAATTTAGATTTTTCTATAAAAAACTAAATTTTTTTAGTAGAAATTTAGATGTTTTAGCAGAAATTTAGATTTGTTTAATGGAAATTTAAATTTGTTTAATGGAAACTAAATTTGTTTAGTAGAAATCTAATTTTTTTTAAATAAAAAATTAAATTTGTTTAGTAGAAATTTAGATTTATTTAGTAGAAATTTAAATTTGTTTAGTAGAAATTTAGATTCGTTGTTTACACACACTTCAGATTTTTCTTGAAGATATTTCAAAACATTTCAAGATATTTTCTAAAACAATTTAAGACATTATTAGAAATACATTTTAATTGAATTTTTCAGTGTATTTACTGAAATTCAAAAAAACTGATGCTGAATAGGATATTTCTCTTGATGATGCATCTAACACAGCTCTCAACAATCAATCACAAAAGATAATAAATTTATTTATTAATCTATTTATTATTCTATTTATTTTATTATATATATTAATTTAATTTTTCAGTTATATTGTTTTTTTTATTTTATTATATATATATATATATATATATTAATTTAATTTTTCAGTGTATTTACTGAAATCCAAAAAATTCTGATGCTGAATGGGATATTTCTCTTAATGATGCATCTAATACAGCTCTCAACAATCTTTCACAAAAAATAATAAATAAAGTTATTTATTAATTTATTTCATTATTCATTCACTTATTTCTTTCAATCAATAAAATAAGTATATTTTCAGATTTCTAATAATGTTAAAACATTTTCAAGTGTTTCTTCTCGAAAAAATTGTCTCAAAAAATAATTTAAAAAAAAATTATTTTCACAAACCAAGTTTTGGGCAGTAACCATAATTAAAATTTATTTTTATCTAACACTTATAATTAAAATGCAGCCCTGTATTCATATTACTAGCGATACTTCATATAAAATTCCCAAAAAGATCTACAGGTAAATTATGCTACCTTCAATTTTATTATATAGAATTTTCAGAAATAAAATTCAGAGAATTTCGCACAAAACACTTGTCGAACAAAAACTTTTGTATTTAGGAAATATGACTAATAAAAATTATAAAGAAAAATAAAATGCAGGATTGAAAAATTATTGAATATTAAAAACATTTTTTTTGTAAAATGTTTAAACTGCAAAATAACCAATAAAAATAAAATGTATATGACTAATGTACACGTACACAAAGTCAAAAAAAAAGTGACTTGAGAATTCTTGAAAGAAAAATTTAAGAACTTTTGGAGAAGAGACTGAAGTTTAAAAATCGAAATATCTATTCAAAATAATATAAATAATATATATATATATATATATATATATATATATATAATAATAATAATAATAATATTAGCAATCTCACAAACAAATAAAAAAGAGTTATTAGAGTACAATTAAACGGTAATAAAAGTTGTAAGTAATAAAAAGCGATTAGGAAAAAAAAGTATTACAAAGTTCGTTCTTACGCATATAGAAACAGGTGTTTTATTATAGATAATATACATTTGTAATATATATATATATATATATATATATATAAATGTGTATATATAAATATATAAAAGTGTATATCTTTATTATATTTATCCAAGATAAGCCACCGAGCGAACAAAAGTGCTTAAAACAGTTTAGTCACAGTAAGAAGTTCCATTTATAAACAATTTATATATATAATCAATTATTTAACTAAATAATTTAGTTAAGTTATTAATAATTATATATAAATAAATATGAATAATTTAGAATAAATAGATATATACAAAAAATACAGAAACATACAAACAAAACATGCAAGAAAATTGAAAATAGGAGTTAGAAAAAATAGTATTACCAAAATATAAAAAGAGGTTTGTAAATAAATAAAGAGAAATAGATAAATGTATGATTAATTAAATTGATAAATGTATGAATAATTAAATTAATAAATGTATGAAATAATAAAAATGTGTAATTAATATATAAATAAATGTACAAATAAATAAATAGATATAAAGAAAAGCAAGAAGTGTATTCAAGAAAAATAAATTCTACAGTTTTTGAACAAAGTTTAGAAATAAGTGTTTAAATAAATGATCAGATAAATAATAAATCAATTAGATACATAAATATAGGAATAAATAGATAAATAAATAATTATTGAGATAAATACATAAAAATAAATACAAATATAGCCGTAAATTGAAAAAGCAAATAAAAAAGCAACTTATTTTAAAAATACAGACAGAGAAATGAATAGTTAAATAGATAAATAGATAAATAAATAGGTGAATAGATAGACAGATAAATAATACCCCAATTAGATACATCAACATAGAAATAAATAAATAGGTAAACTAACAATTATTCAAATGTATACATAAAAATAAATTCATTTATTTATAAATATATAGCAAATTATTTCTAAAACAAAATTTTTGAAATAAGAAGAAAAATAAATAGTTGAATAAATAAATAGATAAATAAAAAAAGGATAAATAGATAAATATATGCATAAATAAACCAATTAATAATTAAATGTTTTAAATAAAAAAGTGTATAACAAATAGCAAAAAAAATATTAAAACAAATCAAAAATAGTTTACCAAAGTAGATCAACAACTAGTGTATAAATAAATAGATATAAAAAAATTGTTAGATAAATAGATATATAAATAAATAAATAGTTAAATAAACTATATATTAAAATTAACAAATGACTAAATAAGTATATAAAAAAATATTTATAAATGAGGAATAAAATAAATAAATTTAGATGAATAGATACAGAAGAGTAGATGAAAGAAAATCGTTAGATAAATTTCTAAATAAATCAATAGTGAAATAAACATAACTATATATTATTATAATTAACAAAATGGTTAAAAAGTATTAAAACAATATTTATAAATACATGAATAAAATGAATATAGATAAATAGATACAGAAAAAACTAGAGAGATAGATAAATAAATAGAGATACATAGATAAACAGATAAATAGACATGCAATAAATAAATACATACAATAAATAAATAGCCTAAAATAGTCATAAATAAAGCAGTATTGAATTAGTAAATTATAACATGTATATAATATATCAATATTAAAAAATTTCTAAAAAAGAAGTCGATTAATATGTTGATATAACTAAAAAAAGTCTAGAAATGTCTTGGAGTTTTTAAAAATATCTAGAACTACCTAAAATTTAATATTTTTTTTAAACATATAAATAAAAATATCTGAAAATGTGTACTAACGTCTAAAAATATCTAAAATAATCTAAAAAAGATATAAATAAGAATGTATATAGATAAAAGATATAAATAAAAGACTGACAAAAAATAATATAAATAAAAATCTGGCAATTTTCTTGAACACTTGAAAATGTCTTACTATTATTAAAAATCTTTAAATGTCAAATTGTTTTAAAAATACTTCGAAATGTCTTTAAAATATCTTGAAATGTTTTAAAATATCTTATATTTTAGAGTATATTATAATGTACTAAAAATATCTTAAAATGTTCTAAAATTTCTTCCTAACTTTGTCTTCAAACAAAAAAAAACTAAATGTCTTTATATGTTCAGAAATGTCTCAAAATTACTAAAAAACATGAATATACAAAAAAAAAACTAAATAAATAGATAATAAATATAGATACACATATAGATAGATAAATAAACATGCAATAAATAAATAGATTAATAGACCAACAATAAATAAATAGCCTCGAGTAGTCTTATAAATAAAATATAAAAAAAATTATATATAAACTTCGTAATACACCAATTTTCTAATAACTCGTTTATTGTCTCTAATTGCACTCTCTATAATTTTTATCTCTATATGTAACTATTTGTCTCTCACAAAATATAATCTAGTCACACACATACATTATTCTTTTGTTATATATATATATATATATATATATATATATATATATATATAAACAATTAATTAAAATGTAAAATACTAATAAAAGAATTCTAAGAATGATGAATTCTCATTGAAAAACTAATGAAGGATCTATACGGATGGAAATAAATAATTATAAATTAATATAAATATCAAAAATTTTAGCATAACATAGTATAAATTATTTAAAAAAAAAACTGTATTAAATATTACCAATTTCCATTAAAAAAAACAGTATATATATACTGGTACGAAACCCTGTATTTATCATAATAAATCTATTATAAGTAAATTATTTCCTATAATAAATCTATTAAAAAATATAAAATTTGAAATTAATATTTTTTTCTTTCCCAGTATGAAAAATGTCAGGAAATCTGCTAGAGGTCCCAAAATTCGAAACAAAACGCAAATTCTCGATACCAGTCTGCATAGGGTCACTTCTACCTGAACCTGGGTCCAGCCTGACCGCAAGACGGAGGTAAATTTTCCAAAAATAAAGGAAACGATAATAGTAAAAGGAATAATAAAATTAGAGGTTTTGAAATTGAATAGAAAGAATTGGGGTCACTTGGGGGTATTGTAGCATTTTTAGAAAATTCCACGTTGATGTAGATCAGTGATTCCCAAGGGTCTAATAACACAGCTACTCTAAAATCACTAAAATTGTTCTTGTTATATGTTTATGTCTATAACTAATCATCATCATGATTGGTTAATGAGCTGGAAATCGCAAGTCACAATAGAAAATAAACTCCTAATATACGAGACAATTATCCAACCAATATGGCCCTACAGCCTACAACTATGGGGTGCGGCCAGTAAATCGAACATAACTGTTCTTTAAAGGTTCCAAAATAAGATTTTGAAAGAAATCGTGAACGCTCCAAAACATGTTCCCAATTGGTTCATACATCAAGATCTCAGAATTCCAACTATAGAAGAAGAAATTAGTCTTTACTGCTCCATATACAAAGCTCGTCTAAGTCGTCATCTAAATGAATTAGATTATGAATTTACCACCAAAGCGTCTCAAAAAAAAGAATCTACAATGATTTACTACTATGCATTTATTTATCATATCTCTTGTAACTTTTAAACCATTCGATTAATATGAATGTGGTGAAAGATAAATTTGTTCACAATTAACATCAGCGAAAACGAATTACCTTGAAATTAAAAATAACTTGTTAATATCTATTTTTTATATTATTTCAAAACCAATTAATTAATGTTTAAATATGTATTTGAATCATTACTTCAAATGTTAATACTAAATATTAGTACAAGCAAAAATTAAAAAAAAAATCGATTTGGGATGAATAGGATGTCCAAGGCAAAGTGTAAGAGGTCCAACGACACAAGTTTGGGAACCTATGATGTACATATTTAGTTATTAGACAATATTCTACATTTAATTCTGTGCAAATTTGTCTCACACACCATTCATATTAATCGAATGGTTTAAAAGTTGCAAGAGATATTGTAAATATTTTTTTTTTTTTTCAGATTGAGTAATGTGAGTGATGCAGTCACCAGAAAATTATCGACAACCATTGGTTGGGGTTGGAGAAACCACACGATACCTACACAGACCATAATTGATCAGTAATTAACTAACAAAATTAATTAATTAGCCCCAATCAGTCCACTGTACTGGGAATAGAACAGAAACTATAGACTCTGCAAACCTTATGTATTTCTTTATTACATCTCTTGTAACTTTCAAACCAATCGATTAATTTGAATGTGGTATAAGACAAATTCGTACAAAATTAAATGATGTACAATTTTGTCTAACAACTAAAACAACCAGCAACTACTCGGTATACTCAAATTTCAAGAGAACATTAATAATGGTCCTAGCAAATCACAATTTGCACTTGCACTTATATCAGCTCTATTTTTTTAAAACCATTCAATTAGTATGTTTGATGCAACTAAAAATGTGTTCAGAATTAAATAATGTACAAAATTTTCTAACATTAAAAGTCTCTATACCAATTCAGTATACCCCAAAAAGCCTAAATAAAGACTTGCTGTTAAAATTTTCATTCAATGTACTCTTTTTGATTGCATTTCTGTAACTTTTAAACCATTCGATTAATATGAAAGTGGTAAAGGACAAAAAGACAATTGAATACTGTAACAACAAAATACCCTAGAGCAACTCAGTCTACTCTATAATCACTAAATTGTTGTTGTTATATTTTAACGTCCATCATCATAATAGATAGACAACTCTATGGATTTATTTATCGTATATCTCTTGTAACCTTCAAAGTTCCAACCATTCAATTAATATGACCTAAAACCTATTCAAACAACAAAAGACCCTAAGGCAACTCAGTACACTCCAAAATCACTATCAAAAATAGTTATGTCTATATCTAGTGTTTAACATGATTAACAAATCTATGCATTTATTTATTGAATCTCTTGTAACTTTTACAATATTCAATTAATAAGTATGTGGCGAGAGACAAATTTGCACATAATTAAATAACCTACAAATTACTGTAACACAAAAGACACTAGAGCAAATCAGTCTACTCTAAAATCACTAAAATTGTTATGTTATGTTTATGTCTATATATCTAGTCATCATGATTGGAAAATCTATGCATTTATTTATTACATCTCTTGTAACTTTTAAACCATTTGATTGATATCAATGATGTTTGAAGCAAATTTGTACAAAATTAAACTTGAAAAATTTAAATCTGCAACATTGTCTAACACCAAAAGTCCCTACAACAACTCGGTATACTCATAAA
>NW_020536999.1:92176476-92192170 GCF_003426905.1 Ctenocephalides felis
TGACTCTTTATGCATTTGTTTGTTAGAACTCTTGTAACTTTTAAACCATTAATATGAATGTGGCAAAAGACAAACTTGTACACAACTGAATAACCTACGACTCACTGTAACAACAAAAACCCTAGAGCAACTCAGTCTACTCTAAAATCACTAAAATTGTTATTGTTATAGGTTTATGTCTATATCTAGTCATCATCATGGTTGGCAAATCTATGCATTTATTTATTGTATCTCTTGTAACTTTTAAACCATTCGATTGACATCAATGATGTTTGAGGTAAATTTATTCTAAATGGAATAATCAACAATACTGTTTAACATCAAATTATTCTACAGCAACTCGAAATACTTAAAAATCATATTTGAAAATAAAATTGATCAATCATTATTTATTTATGCAAGTAATCATTTGAACTATGGTAACTTTGAAACCATTCGATTGACATCGATGATGTTTGAGGCAAATTTGTTCCAAATTAAATAATTTAATATCGTATGACATTCGGCAACGCTTTTGTATAATATAAACAACCCCAAGTGCAGTTAAAATATATATATAATTAATTAAAGCTTGTCACCCTCCAAATAAGCCTCCGTATTGATTTCGTTTAAGAGACCATGTGTTATACCCTTATAGAATTATATATATATATATATATATATATATATATATATATATATATTATAATTCGCCCTAAGTTAATTGAATAAAGTGAATGTGAGCCAGATAATCTGAGTTTAAGTGAATCAAACACTTAAAATCCTTTTTGGATATAGCCCACACTTTACCATTAAATAGACACATTTATATATACACATATAAAGTATATATATATATATATATATATATGTATGTATGTATGTATGTATGTATGCATGTATGTATATAAATGTATATCTGTATGTATAAATAAAAATCTGGTGTCTATTTAACTGTTAAATCGCCCCCCAACAAGGGTATTTTCTTTAAACCCAGTATGTACGTACAATGTATGCATTTATTTAGTTTTTGATTTTTAACATTTATTTAGTTTTTGATTGATTGTATTAGAAGAGTAAAAAGTAGATAAAATTACCTAAAATCTCATGTATAATACACATTTATTAAACGCTTATAATATCAAACTAGCAAACCGGGCGAACTCCGTTTCACCACCAGATGGTTCTATTTTATGTAACATTTTCTTTGGTGATCAAAAGATTAAGAAAAAAATTGCCTGCTGTTGAAATTGAATAAAAATTTGCACAATACACTTGATTGATTTGATGGTTTCCAATTGTAATGTTAGGAAACGAATAACTTACTTTTTTACTTATTTTGCACAATTTCACAGTGAACATAATGCCGGTTTGTCACATGAAATTAACTGAGCAGAAAACAATGAGTAGCTGTCGAACAACAAAAAATATTAGTTTGTAGTACATGCTAAGTATCAGAGATGATGCTGTATGTGAAAAAAGAAATGTTCCGCTTTTCTGTTGAAATCTTTCTTCAATTTTCGTTGCTATAACCTCGAGGAGCCCGAGGCCTTCCAACGAATGCAAAATTGTCAAAATCGGTCGTGCGTTCTGGAGTTATATCGTCAGGAAGGAAAACCCGACTTATTTTTATATAATAGATAAAACATTATTAAAATGTTAATTAAAATTAATACTTGTGACTTGCGCTATGTTATAAGTAAGTCAAAATTAGGTCTTTTTTCAGTTTTAAAATTTTAACTATTTGTAGAGTAAAGATACAATAAAATTGTATTAGGACAGTAAAAAGTAGATAAAATTATCTACAGTTTCATCTATAATACTTGATGATAAAATTGTTTTATTATTTTAGCTGATTTATTTAATATAGATAATTGAAAATTAACATTACGTCTTGTTAGTAAAATGGTTATTTTTTTCAGTTTTTTAGTAGTAATTTTTTTTTTTACTTCAAGCAAAATATTTTAGATACATGCATACTAGTTAAAATTGTCTACAATTTTGCAATACATATTTATATTCATATTTATATTTATATTCATATTAAATAAAACGCTGGGTTATGAGTAAAGCAAAATTAGGTTTTCTTCAGTGTTTGAATTTTATAATTTTTAGAGCAAAGATACAACAAAATTGTATTCGGAGACCAAAAAGTAGATAAAATTATCTACAAATCCATCTATAATACATATTTATAAAACGCTTTTTATATTAAATAAAACTTTATTAAAATAATGATGAATTAAAATTAATATTTATAACTTACGCTAGGTTTATGAGTAAGACAAAATTAGCTTTTTCTTCAGGTTTTGAATTATAACAATTTTTGGAGTAAAGATATAATAAAATTGTATTAGAAGAGTAAAATCTAGATAAAAGTATCTATGAATTCATATATAAAACACAATACTAAGCCTTTTTATAAATTATAAAAATTAATGAAAAATACTGAATGACAAAATGAAAATTTTACAAAGGACTACAACACTAAATCGGGTCATTTTGTCCGTTTTTGATTTTTAACAAATTTTTGAGCAAAAATATAACAAAATTCTGTTACTTGAATAAAAACTAGATGAAATTGTCTTTAAATAATACATATTATATATGTCTTATATAATACATATTATTTAGAACTACCTATAAATTATAAAAAATAACCAAAACAATATTGTATGTTTTTTTAACTTTACATATGAGAAAATCTACGCATTTTTAAGGTTTCGAATTGTAACAATTTTTGTAGTTAATATACGACATAATTATATTAGAAGCGCAAAAACTAGATAAAATATCTACAAAATCATTTCTAAAAGATAGTTATAAAACACTATACATTGATCGTAAACAATAATAAGGCTAGTGTAACAAAATCTGTGTATTTGTGCAGTTTTTGATTTTTAACAATTTTTTAAATAAAGTTACACAAAAAAATTATCTTAGGAGAATAGAAACTAGATAAAATTATTTACGCACCCATATATAAAATACATTTTTAAAACACTTGTAGTAAAAAAAATTATTTAAAAATACTCAAGCACAAGTATGAAAATTATACCAAGTGCATTTAAGTTTTTGAATTTTAACGTTTTTTAGAATAAAGATACAATAAAATTGTATTAGAAGACCAAAAAGTAGATAAAATTATCTACAAATTTATCTATAATACATAATTAAAAAATACTTTTCACAGTTTCTAAAAAAATAATCTAAAATAATAAAAGACTGAATTACCAATGCAAGTGCATTTGTGCACGTTTTGATTTTTAACAATTTATGGAATAATTGTACGATTAAATATATATGTTTATATATAAATGCATAGATAATTTTATTTAGTTTATACTTAACACAATTTTATTATATCTTTACTCAAAAAAATTGTAAAAATTTAAAAACCAAAAAATGGACCCATTACATTGAACGTTTCAGCATCATAGTTGTGTTTACACACTTTTTATATATCATATACAAATTTTAAAAAATATGTATTATATATCAATTTATAGATAATTTATAGATAATTATCTAGTTTATACTTTGCTAAAACAATTTTAATGTATCTTTACTCTAAAAATGGTTAGAATTTCAAAACTGAACAAAAACTTATTTTGTCTTACTCATAGCCTAGCATAGGTCATAATTAATATTTTTAATTAATCAATATTTTTAATCATGTTTTATTTTATGTAAAAAGCGTTTTATAAATTTATTTTATATACGAGTATATAGATAATTTTATCTACTTTATACTTTCTTAATACTATTTTATTATATCTTTACTCAGAAAATTGTAAAAATTCAAAAACAGAAAAGGACATATTACATTTGACGTATCAGCATCATAGTTGTGTGTACACACTTTTTATGTTTTACATACAATTTTTTAAAAATATGTATTATATACCAATTTTTAGATAATTTTATCTAGTTCATTCTTTCCTAACACAACTTGTGCAAGTATCTAAATTTACCAAAAAGTTACAACCCCAAAAGTAAAAAAATACACTAATAGTACATTCACTCAAGAAATACCTGATATTACTCAATTCACACGTGCAAATTTATTAATTCCTGTAAAAACCGATTTGCAAATAATTAATTTAAATTACTAATTACAAATTTATTTTTAAATCCGGCCCTGTGCCTTGTACAAATATATATTTTTATTTCGTCGTCGGTAAAAACCCTTTTGTGAGCTGATAATCTTAATCTGTTTCGAAAAAAACATTTAGGCGGCGAATTGACGACATTCAAAAGAATTTTTGGATATTTTATGTATCCACACACACATACACACACCCAAGTATAATTCTATAAAAAATTATACATGTGTATATATATAAATCTTTTCCATTATCGAATTTTTTATTTTTAATTCAAAATGGCTGCGCAAACACGAAAATCAAAATGCGGTTAGTTGACAAACAGGATAATAAAAAATAAAATACATTTTAAATTATAAAAAAGTAAAATACATTTTAAATTATCGAAAACACGAACAGACGTTTCGATGAGACATCATCAGGTACATTTTTGACGGTGTTAATTGGACGAGAGATTATAGAAAAGTTGGAGGAAAAAAAAAAAAATTTTAAGGTTTGGTTTTCGTTTAAAAATTGTACAAGATGGTTTGTGACAATGGTTTGTATGTCGTTTTGTAGATAATTTTATCTAGTTTTTATGCATCTAATACAGTGTGTAAATTATTTAATTTGGAATAAATTTGCCTTAAACATCATCGATGTCAATCGAATGGTTTAAAAGTTACAAGAGATATAATATATGAATGCACTTAAATGGAACTCTAAGTAAATTGTCTATTAAAGTTATTATAATAACTATAAAGTTTATATAAGTTATTATATTAAAAAAATAAAATACATTTTACATTATCGAAAAAACGAACAGACTTTTCGATGAGACATCATCAGGTACATTTTCGACGGTGTTAATTGGACGAGAGATTGTAGAAAAGTTGGAGGAAAAAAAAAAATTTTAAGGTTTGGTTTTCGTTTAAAAATTGTACAAGATGGTTTGTGACATTGTTTTGTAGATAATGTTATCTAGTTTTTATTCATCTAATATAATTTTGTTGTATCTTGCTTGGAAAAATTGTGAAAATTCAAAAACTGCTCAAATACACGGATTGGTCTTATTATTTTACAATTTTTTTTAGAAATCATAAGTGTTTTATAGTTATGTGTTGCAGATAAATTTATAGATAATTTTATCTACGTTTTACTCTTCTAATATAATTTTGTTATATTATTGGAAAAATTGTTAAAAATCAAAAGCTGCACAAAGTGCACTGCATTGGTACTTCAGTCTATTATATTAGATTATTTTTTTAGGAACCGTATAAAGTGTTTCTTAATTATGCATTATAGATAAATTTGAAGATAATTTTATCTACTTTTTAAGCTTCTAATATTTTTGTTAAAAAAATGGTTAAAATTCAAAAACTGAAATGCACTTGGTATAATTCTCATACTTGTGTTTGAGTATTTTTGAATAATTTTTATTATTTACTACAAGTGTTTTAAAAATGTATTTTATATATGGATGTGTAGATAATTTTATCTAGTTTCTACTCTCTTAAGATAATTTTTTTTGTAACTTTATTCCAAAAATTGTTAAAAATCAATCAGATAGTTTGTAATTTTATCTTACGGTTTAGAAATTATCTAAAAAATAATACAAAAAGTAAGACTTTATACTCAAAAAATAATATTAAGCTATCAGGTAGTTTCAATTGAAAAAATAAAGTAGACTGAGTTGCTGTAGGTCATTACAACATTAGATAATATTATGCATTACACAATTTAGAACAAATTTCCCAAAAACATCATTCATGCTAATCGAATAGTTCAAAAGTTGCAAGAGATATAATAAACGAGTGCACGAGTCCACAGTAAATAGTAGCTTTACGATAGTTGATCCCAATTTTAAAGTACACCGAGTTGATGTAGGTCATTACAATATTAGACAATATTATTATTTATACAATTTTGAACAAATTTCCCAAAAACATCATTCATGCTAATCGAATAGTTCAAAAGTTGCAAGAGATATAATAAACGAGTGCACGAGTCCACAGTAAATAGTAGCTTTACGATAGTTGATCCCAATTTTAAAGTACACCGAGTTGATGTAGGTCATTACAATATTAGACAATATTATTATTTATACAATTTTGAACAAATTTCCCAAAAACATCATTCATGCTAATCGAATGGTTCAAAAGTTACAAGAGATATTAATAAACAAATGCACGAATCCATAGTAAATACTTGCTTACGATAGATGATCTCTATTTTAAAGTACACCGAGTTGCTGTAGGTCATTACAATATTAGACAATATTATGAATTATACAATTTAGAACAAATTTCCTTAAAACATCATTCATGCTAATCGAATGGTTCAAAAGTTACAAGAGATATAATTAACCAATGCACGAATCCATAGTAAATAGTAGCTATTATAGTTGATCTCTATTTTAAAGTACTCCGAGTTGCTGTAGGTCATTACAATATTAGACAATATTTTAAATTATACAATTTACAACAAATTTCTCAAAAACACCATTCATGCTAATAGAATGGTTCAAAAGTTACAAGAGATATAAAACCAATATGCAAAAATTGCAAGTAGCAACTTACCCCTATGCAAATTTCGAACACTTTTGCATGTGGGGTATCAAAAAAGAGGTCTCGAAGAGTACAATACGATTTTGATAATGGTATAATATTTTAAGGTCTTTTTAAAGCAATTATTGGCTAAAAAAGATTTTTTTTTTTTTGTTAAACAAATATTGCCTAAAAAAGTTTTTTTTTTTTTTTTTTTTTAAATTTTAGTATTATTTTCTGGGTGATGACGCTTTCGGAAAGTTTACAAAATAGGTTCTGGGAATATATAGTCGAATTTTAAGAAATATTTTCTGTATATACCCATATCAAAAATCTTGGTCTTTTTTCCTTCAAGATTGTAATCAGATACGATTTGGCGACGCATCCATTTTATGAATGAAACTTCATGTCTTTTTATTTTTTTCAAATTTTTTTCATTTTATACTTTACACATTCATATGTATATATATCCTTTATATTTTTTTAAATTTTTTTGATGTTTTTGTCGATAAAGTCTAGACTGGAGGCGCTAACAGTTTTTTTTCGCTTCACAGAACCTTGTCGTTTGCCTTTGAAATTAATGATGTAGAAAATATAGGTCTACAGGTGGATTTATTAATTTTTTTTGAGCACCAATGATATAAAGGATCGATAAAATGATAGATTAGGTTTTTATAGAGTTATTTGATAAGGGAATTGGATAGATTTCTAGGGACAAGCCTAGAGGTACTTATTTTTAGTAGTCAGTTCATAACTTGAAAAGTAATTGATAAAACTTAAATTAGTATTAAATTAATTTATAGCTTTTAAAATTATCTACAATTTAGGTATATATGAAAAATATACGACTAGTTTTTATATCTAAAAACTTTGCCGGAATGCTTTAGGTGTAAAATTGTTACCCAAATTGCTTTATATGAGTCGTCCAGGTACTTTTTGTATTATTCTTTAGATAATTTCTAAATTGCAAGATAAAATTACAAACCATCTTTGGGTAATTTGTAGATTATAAAATTATCTACAATTTATGTATATACATAAATTTTGTACGATTATTCCTTATATTAAAAAGCCGCCCTTTAAATTAATCATTTACAAATTGTCATCCAAAATTACAAACCATCTTGTTTACTACTATTTACTATAGATTCGTGCATGATTCATTATATCTCTTGTAACTTTTGAACCATTCGATTAGCATGAATGATGTTTTAGGGATTTGTTCTAAATTGAATTGTCTTTAATATTATCTAATATTGTAATGACCTACAGCAACTGGGTGTACTTTAAAATAGAGATCAACTGTAGTATAGCTACTATTTACTACGGATTTGTGCATTGGTGCATCTCTTGTAACTTTTGAACCATTCGATTAGTATGAATGATGTTTTTGGGAAATTTGTTCAAAATTAAATAATCTAAAATATTGTCTAATATTGTAATGACCTACAGCAACTCGGCATACTTTAATTTTTCAATTGAAACTACCACAATTGTTGTTGGTGTTAGGTTATAGTTGGAACTAGCTTAATATTATTTTTTGAGTATACTGAGTTGCTGTAGGGCATTATAATATTATACACTATTGTACATTATTTATTTTAAACAAGTTCATCGAAAACCTCATCAATATTAATCGAATGGTTTAAAAGTTACAAGAGATTTAGTTAATGAAGTGCAAGACTTTCCTCATGCCAAGTAGCTATTTTCAAAGTGGATTTTAAAGTATACCAAGTTGCTGTAGGGCATTATAGTATTAGACAATATTGTACATTATTTAATTTTAAACAAATTTGCCAAATACCTCATTCATATTAATCGAATGGTTCAAAAGATACAGTAACGTGATGTATAGGATCAAAGATAAAATTGTATTTTGATATTCCATGTGGATTTTAGAGTATACCGAGTTGCTCGAGAGGCTTTTGTTGTTCGTAAAAGTTGTAGATAATTTAATTTTAAACAAATTCATATACATCATTCATATTAATCGAATGGTTTAAAAGTTACAAGCGATGCAGTAAATGCAAAAACTTCCAAAGGAAGATCTGTACTACAAAAGGTACACTCTTATATGCATGTATGTATATATATATATATATATATATATATATATATATATACAATAAAAATATTAATATCTATATGAAAATCTAAAAAAAAACGAACACCAAGTCCTTAATTATACCTTTTTTTTTCAATTATATCCATTTCATACGTATATCTAGAAATCTATACTAATTGGCCAATTATATATAATACAAATATAATTATATATATATATATATATATATATACATATATAAATCCATTTATTAACTCTAAAAGATCCTTTAGCATCGATAAACCTGTCACAATGACAAATTAATACGAATGCGCGATATTTACACAAAAAATTATATCTGATAAACATGCATTTTCATTTTAATTGAATTGAATTGAAAATGCCAATTATATTTCTATATATGAAATAAAATCAATAATAAATAGATTAATAATGGATACACGTTTTTTTGGTTTGTAATCTGGTTGTCCAGGCTTCTGATCGTCTTTGAGCGATCAATTTTATATTCAAAATTAGAAAATGGTTTGTTTAAGATATTTATCCAAGACTTCAAAATTTTAGTTACAAAGTTTTAAGGCTGATATTTAGATTTTTTAACATACAAATATTATCTACGGATTTTATTGTTCGGGATTTTTAGAGATTTTATTGTGAAAAATTCTGAGTTTTTTATCCAGGAACTGATCAAAATAATCTCTTAACATAGCAAAATCATGAAAATGAATGAATATAATCAAATTTAGTTAATTATTTTCGCAGAAACTTCTAGATTGTCGGTCAAAATTATCAGCTTCCTATAAAAAATCATCTGGTTTGGTAAAAAAAAGTGGTATTAGTAGAAAAAAATCATTTGATTGCACTTCAAATATTATTACATTGCAGCAGAAAGCATATTTTTGATCTTAGGGCATTAGGCTTGATCACAATTTTAAAGACAACGTTACATGATTATCTGAATGTATCTAAAATAAAAGTACCTTTTTAAAAAAATAAAGTAGACGTTATCTCCTACAATCTTATACTATTCTCAACTTCCTAATTTAGAATTTATTAATATTTGTATCATTGATTCTTTGAGAACCGTTGCCATGACGACCCTGGATGATGTACACCTTTGTATACATACATATATATGTATATATGTATGTATGTATATATCCAAGTGTATACATTATTAGGTATTGGTCAAGCACATTTGTTAGGAATGTCCTTTAAGTAGAAAACCATGTTAACTGATAAGGCTACGGCTGCATATATACATATATACAGTAGACTGAATATATGTATACATGTATACATATACCTTCGTCTTGCAAAGGAGTGGACAGTAGGTAGAAAGAAGAAACTGATTTTAATCTTCAAATCGACTTTTTGTATGTTGTACATAGGTTCACATAAAGATATATTATAGAGTTGTAATATATATCTGTGTCTATACATACATACATATATACATATATGTATTTATATATATAATTAAACAAATACCTATAATTACTTACTAGTTTCAACACACCAATAAATCCATAATTTTGGTAACTGCATTTTTGTAGGTCAATTTAAATAATTTGTAAATGGTTAAACTTATATAAATTCCTTCATAGAAACATAGTTTGTAGATAAAATTATCTACTAAGTGCTATATTTGAAATTTTTTTGGATTTTCTGAACCAAAGTCGGAGAAATTTCAAAAAACTTACTTTTTGCTGTAATGGATTGATTCGTTCTTTCATTTGAAGTGCATTTTTCTTAAACTAATATAAATAATTAATATTCTTTGATATATTACAATGATAAAACACAAATTTCTTTTTCACAAAAATTGATTTAAATAAAAGACACATTCGAAAAATATGGGTGAATCAAGGAATTTACAAAAATTGAAATTGACTGTTCAAGCTACCCAAAACCAAAAAAGTTACAATGTGATTAATATTCATAAATCATTTGCATTTTCAAATGTTAACTAAATTTTAATTTTATTTTATGTATAATTTTAATTATATATGTGTTCTGTGAGCATGGTTTTGTACTTTTTTTTATTTTTGAGTTATTTCTATGTTGAGAATTTTTTTATGTATTGAAGCAAATTTACAGAAATTTGAAAAAACTTAGTTTTTGCTTTAATGATTTGATTCATTCTTTCATTTGAATCGTATTTTTTCTAGATTAATTTGAATAATCTAATAAATTCTTCAATATATTACAATGATAAAGACATAAATTTATTCGTCACTAATTTGTTGTACATTTTGTTTTTTAAATAAAAAAACCATCGGGGTGAATGAAGTACCTTATAAAAACTTAAATTGACTGTTCAAGCTATCAAAAAACCAAAAAAAATGTTAGTATGAAATGAAATACCAATTAATCATTTCGATTTACAAATGTTACTAAATTTTGATTAATGATGTGTTTCTGTGAGCATGGTTTTTGTTTTGATTATTATTATTTGAATTATTTCTATTGTAATTATCTCTATGTTAAATGATAGTTTACATGCGTTTAAATATACAAAATATTTACTTACAATTAGAAACATTGATAAAATTATCTACAAAATGCTGTTTTTGAAAATTTTATCAGATTTTCTGGAGCCAAATAGAGGATTTCGTAAAAAAAAATGTTTTAAATCTGGAATTTTACGTGCGTTTTTTGCTAGATTTATTTAGTTGTGCTAAAGATTTCGTATACAAAAATTTTTGGCTTAGAATCATAGATATTATTATAGATAAAATTATCTTTAGAATATTTTGAAAATTTTATGAAGCAAAATTACAAAAATTACTGTTAATATTTTTTTATACAAGTTTACTAGAGTTATGTATCTTGAAAAAATCACATCATGCTTATTATAGATTGCTGCCTCCAATTTATGGACCTGCCTTGGGTTATTATTATATTACATTTATATGTATATATATGTATGTATGTATGTATGTATATATGATTAAATCTCGATAAGATTGTGATGTAAACATAATCTGTAATAAATCAACAGAATAAACACCATAAAAATATTATCGTCCGAAAAATACTAAAAAATACTTAATATTATTGTTTTAGTGTACGAGTGCGAGGGGGGGGTCTATAAGTGAATTATGACCCTAAACACTTGTCTCCATTTTATGGGTCTAGAAAGGTCGTAAAAAAGATATATTCGAGACATAAATTGCATATTATATCCTGAATAAATATATAAGGACGAGGAAGTAAATCAATGCAAATAATTTATACGGAAGAGGAAATTGTTAAATAACAATTTGTATTGGGGCTAAATGACACTTACACCTAGTTTACAAGTTTACTCATTTTTGAATTTGTTAGTAATTATTATAACAAATAATTGTTTCAGTTTTACCTTAATAATTTTATTCGATGAGTCAAATTCGGTAACATCAATAAATTCTAAACATATCTTTTTGGGATAAAAAAAAAACACAGAATATTTCTCAAATTTATTTTATTCAAATATACAATCCGGTTAAGAATAAAAAATATGCCATGCAGTACCCTACGCGATTGAAATATTGAAAAAAAAAATAGATGGCAGACCTTTTAGCAAAAAAAAACTTAGCTAATTTTTTGTAAATTCTGTAACATTGTTTCGGCAAATCTAAGACAATTTTCAAAAATATTTTGTAGATAATTTTATTTAGATTCTAAGTTTCTAAGTCCCGAATTCTCATAAATTCAACAGCTTTTTGATTAATTTAAATTAATAAAAAAATATATTTATTTGGCTAGCTTTCTTTATAGACTTTGTAGCTTTGCTTCGACAATATGCGATAAATGTTAAACAAAATGAACTTCTTGTATAAAATCATCTTATGTAATTTATATTTTGGGTGTATATATATAAATATGTGTGTGGTATATATGTAGGTATATGTATGTATGTATGTATGTATGTATGTATGATGGAAGAGTGCGCGCGCGCGCCCCATACATACTTTATTGAATGTTTTACGCAAAACGCTACATGCGCTCAAACAACTGTTTTTTTATTCGTCTGTCTTTTCTCTCTACATATAATATAATATACATATATACACATATATACCCATACATATATACCTACACGATACATACTTACACATACATATATACATATTAATCATTCATATAAAGAAACTTCAGTTGAGCTATGATATATTTTTTTCATTTAAATGTGATTCATACTCAAAAATTTTCTATTTTGACTAAAATATTACTAATTAAAAAATTGCAAAATTCGGTCAATAATTAGTCAAATTGGATCAAATGTGGTCAACTAGATCAAAAAGTGTGCAAACTAGATCCAAAAGTCAGCTAAAAACAACTTTGGGTCATCGTTGTTCTAGCTGGCCACTTTTTGATTGAGATACAGACTTCTTAATCTAGTGGGTCACTTCTTGATTCAGGTTGTCAATTTCTGATATGCCAAATATGGTCAATATTTAGTTAAATGTGATCAACTAGATCAAGAAGTGAGCAATTAGATCCAAAAGTTAGCTAAAAACAAACTTTGGGTCATTGTTGATCTATTTGGCCACTTTTTGATCAAGATACAGACTTCTTAATCCAGTGTGTCATCTTCTTGATTCAGCTGTGCATCATTTTTTTATATACCATATATGGTCAATAATTAGTCAATCGGATCAAATGTGGTCAACAAGATCTAAAAGCGCGCAACTAGATGTAAAAGTCAACTAGAACAACACTTTTGGTCATTTTGATCTAGTAATTCGATTCTAGTTGGACGCTTTGGAACCAGTGGTCACTTTTGATCCAGTGGGTCACTTCTTGATTTAAGATAGTTTGGCCCTTTTTAATATACTTCAACTTTTTGCTGAGTTATATGAATACTTACATGAACCAGAAATCTAAAGTAAGCCAGAAGTAACACCATGAAAGAAAGATTCATTTCAATACTCCAATGGTTTATAGTAAAAAAACGCCGAACGCCCGATCAAATGAAGTAATAATTTGAAGTGATATATTATTAAAAAAAAATAGCTCGGGTTTATCTGTACTCTCAGTGTGTTAATCATAAGTTGACTTCTAATTCTAATTTGATATTACTTAACCACATTGATCACTTTATAATGTAATTACACTACTTCCTCCAATTTTCTACAATTTGTCTATCCAATTCTTCAATTTTAAATCCAATTTGACCCTTTTTACTACAGATTGGACAGTACCTGATTGAAGTTGACCAGCTTTTAATAAAATGTGACACTTTTTTATTCATCCATTTTTAGTCCAGTTGATTCAATTTGACCAATTCCTATATATGTATATATAAAATGTATGTTATATGTACTTATGATAATATTCGTGCTCGTGAACATTAATTTCGTGTTCAAATAACATGTGTAGCGTTTTCAAAGCCACACACCATTTCTGTGTAAACGCCCTGCGAAACATTTCCCAATATAATACATTATACATTATATATACAATATTGTACGTAGAATACAATATTTATAACATTTACAAGTTTCCTTAGAACGATCTTTCGGTAGAAGGTCCGTTTTACCTATGGAGCTAAAACGAATTTTAAATTTTGATTTCAATATTTGAACTATAATTATCTTTTCTTTAGAATATATAATATGTTTATTTGTGGAAATAAAATAATGCAAGTCGTATTGCATATATGTAGCTATAAAATAGTATACATAGTAACTAAAATGTATTTATGCTTCAAATTTTCATATAAAATAGCATGAAAGTGCATTGACTTATTCATTCAACACTAGCAAACCGGGCGAACTCCGTTTCACCAACACCAGATGGTTTCATTTTATGTAACATTTCATTTGGTGATTAAAAGATGAAGGAAAAATGTTGAAATTGAATAAAAAATTTGCACAATACACGTGATTGATTTGATGGTTTCGAATTGAAATGTTAGGAAACGAATAACTTATTTTTTTACTTTTTTTGCACAATTTCACAGTGAACATAATGCCGGTTTGTCACATGAATTAACTGAGCAGAGAACAATGAGTAGCTGTCAAACAAATGAGTAGTAGTCAAACAAAAAATATTAGTTGTAGTACACTGCTAAGTATCAGAGATGACGCTGTATGCGAAAAAAGATATGTTTTTCCGCTTTTCTGTTAAAATCTTTCTTCAATTTCTTTTTCTTGCTAAACTCACGGAGTCCGAGACCTTTCCAACGAATGCAAAATCGTCGTCGAATTGGTTTGTGCGTTCTGGAGTTATAGTATGTAAGGGAAAAAACCCGACTTATTTTTATATATATATAGAAGATAACAACTTTTAAATGCATGTATTAGTTGCATCTCTTGTAACTTTTGAGCTAACATGAATGATGTGTTCAGAAAAATTTGTACAATATTAAATAATCTACAACTTTTCCTAACAACATACTGCCCTACAACAACTATGTATGCTAATAACTAGCTGCCAAGCTCTTACCTCACCCTCAGTGAACGAGTGTTTCTATCAATTCCCATATCTCCACCAATCTCTTTGTGTAGCTCCTGCTCTATATCTGTAGCTCTATTTCGGTGTGTATAGAAACGATCAAAGTGCTACATATAATCCTATAGATGTAGCAAGGCGACGTCTCTGTAACGTAGTTGTTACATGGAGGCCCTATGGCCACAAAATGTTACGCCGCTTGTATACAACTGTTATATACATCTAATACAAATCTTTCGACAGTATTTCTTGGATAGCGTGACTGAAATTCACACACACACACATACTGGGAAAGCGGGAAAATCGAGAGCAATGGTGTTGAAGATGACGAAGATAATGGTGATCTTTTGGTACTAACTTTGGTAATGTCTTGATCACTGGTTTATAAAACTCTGTCTCAAAAAATAGATATGGAATCTAGTATTTTCAGTGATGCTTTTATTATGATGATGGTGATCTTTGGTGCTGGACAGGGTCGGTGATCTTGGTGGCATCTAAGCTGGACAGTGTCAGAGATCTCTTAATCACTGACTGAACTAAACCTTGATGTCTCAAGAAACAGATACGAATACGATATAGAA
>NW_020536999.1:92193170-92218152 GCF_003426905.1 Ctenocephalides felis
GAAGAGATAAATTAATAAAAAAAATATATTAAATAAATAAATAAAAACGAAGTAGTTAATAAATAGGTAGATAAATAACCATATTAGTAGATAAATAAATAAGTGGATAAATATACAAGTGGAAAAAATAAAAAAGTATCTAAATGAGTATATAAATTAATGAATAAGTAAATAAATAAGAGAATGAATAAGTAAATAAATAAGTGAATGAATAAGTAAATAAATAAGTGAATAAGTAAATAGATTAATAAATAAATAAATTCATTATCTTTCGTGATTGCCGAGGAGTATTTGATGCATCATCATGAGAAATATCCCATTCAGCATCAGAATTTTTTTTGAATTTCAGTAAATACACTGAAAAATTAAATTAAAATGTATAATAAAATAAATAGAAAAAAATAGATTAATAAATGAATAAATTTATCATCTTTCGTGATTGATCGTTGAGCTGTACTAGATGCATCATCGAGCGAAATATCCCATTCAGCACCAGATTTTTTAACTTACCGTAGGGCAAGTTATAGTAATCGCAAAAAAATCGAAAATGAAAATTTTTATATATCTTTACGTTTCAGAGGTTTCTGAATATTTTGGCATACCTTAGAAAAAATTGATGTATGTGTGTGTGTGTGTGTATTTATGTGCGGACACAAATTTTCGGCGATGATTTCGGGAACACGGATGAAGCGATTTGAATAATTCAAAAAACATTCGATTCGTACTGATAAGGAGACGTGCTGATTAGTTTTTGGTGGAGGCAGGTCTAGCCGTTCCGGAGAAACGGGGCAAAAAGTGCCAAAAACGGTAATTCAGTTTTTAAGAGAACGGAGCGTCCGATTTGAATAATTCAAGAAAAATTTTACTTGTATTACGAAGATGAACTGATCAAATTTTCATAAAGACAGGTCTGGCGGTTTCGGAGATCTAGTAAACAAAGCAAAAAAATGCCATCTGGCGGTCAAAAATGATCATTAGACATATGCACATCAAATCATCAGATATTTTAAAGAGATTTTAACAATAAGGATAAATTTTGTTTACATTCCTATGGGTTCCGTACCAATGCTTATCCATTAGACGGCGGCGCGGCGCTTACGCGCTTTGATATTTCGTCTCTATGCAGTTAAAGCAGTACGATTGCTTTAAAAAAAAGTTCAGAATTTCCAAAATATTTCAAAATACATTTTTCTTCAAAAAGTCTTTTTCAAAAAAAAAAAGTAAATTTTTATCAAAAATTTATAGTTTCTCAAAAATCTATTTTTTCAGAGTAAATTCTTTTTATAAATGTTAATCTTTTAACATATTTTCTTTTCAAAAATGTATATAATAGAATAAATAGATTAATGAATGAATACATTTGTTATCTTTAATTATTGTTGAGCTGTATTAGATGCATCATCAAGAGAAATATCCCATTCAGCGTCCCAATATGCAATGTAAGCGTAAAAGACCAAGTATTTTTTGATTTCCAGTAAAGACACTGTGATAAATTTAAAAATGTATCATATTTAATTCTGCTTTCATGTTTCCTGATCTTGTGCTTCAGCTTTCAGTTCCCTGCATTTCCCCTTCTCGCGTACGTCGTCAACCGTCTGCATTCTTCTTCTCCCCAAGGCACTCTTTTTGAAGAATTGGATCCGATCCTGTGTTTGTTTTCTTACTGGATTGTGGTAAGTACAATCCAGTTCGAAAACGAACACTGAATCGAACCCAGAAGAGTAATAGATATTCTCTCAAACAATAAATTTCTCAATTTCATCATAATCTATTATTGAATGAAATTTTAATTTCAAACTATTACTTTTATATTTGTCTTCTTATTATTATCAATGTCAACGATTTTGATTTAGTAAGTTTTTTCCACCAGCTCTCCAATTAAGAGTAGTTGCCTTCGTTGATAAACATATGTCTTGAGTTTTTTCTTTATTTAAAACAAAAGAATAGAATAAATTATATATTTACTACATATTGTTTGTCGCGAAGATTGCGTGCTCGACATTGATTGTTTAAATAAATAAATGTAAATAAATAAATATACAGTAGGACCCAATTAAAACTGACTAATGGGATTTACCGTATATTACGCTAGCACCATATGCTTAATACGATTTCTTGCATTATACGCCACTTAAGTCGGTCTTGCACCTTCGAGCATAATGTAAATTGTGCAAATTATTAGTTACATATTTTTAATTAGAATTTTATAGATATTTTTTTATAGAAATTTAGATTTAAATCTAAATTTCTATAAAATATAAATAGATTTCCACAAATAAATCTGAATTTCAATAAAAAAAAAATAATTTCTATAAAAAAACAGATTTCTATAAACAAATTTGTTTATAGAAATCTGTTTTTTATAGAAATTAATTTTTTTTTATTGAAATTCAGATTTATTTGTGGAAATCTATTTTTTTTTAAAGAAATTTAGATTATTGTTTATGAAAATTCAGATTTATTTGTGAAAATCTAATTTTTTTATAGAAAGTCAGATTAGTGTTTATAGAAATTTAGATAAGTGTTTATAGAAACTCAGATTTTTTTATAGGAATTTAAATTTTTTTTAGTAGAAATTCAGATTTTTTTATAGGAATTTAAATTTGTTTAAAGAAATTCAGAGTTTTTAGTAGAAATTCAGATTTTAGTAGAAAATCAAATTTTTTTAGTAAAAATTCAGACTTTTTTAGTAGAAGTTTAGATTTGATTATAGAAATTTAGATTTGTTTATAGACATTCAGATATTTTTGGTAGAAATTCAGATTTGTTTAGTAGAAATTTAGATTTTTTTATAAAAATTTAGATTTTTTCTATATAAATTTAGATTTTTCTATAAAAAACTAAATTTTTTTAGTAGAAATTTAGATGTTTTAGCAGAAATTTAGATTTGTTTAATGGAAATTTAAATTTGTTTAATGGAAACTAAATTTGTTTAGTAGAAATCTAATTTTTTTTAAATAAAAAATTAAATTTGTTTAGTAGAAATTTAGATTTATTTAGTAGAAATTTAAATTTGTTTAGTAGAAATTTAGATTCGTTGTTTACACACACTTCAGATTTTTCTTGAAGATATTTCAAAACATTTCAAGATATTTTCTAAAACAATTTAAGACATTATTAGAAATACATTTTAATTGAATTTTTCAGTGTATTTACTGAAATTCAAAAAAACTGATGCTGAATAGGATATTTCTCTTGATGATGCATCTAACACAGCTCTCAACAATCAATCACAAAAGATAATAAATTTATTTATTAATCTATTTATTATTCTATTTATTTTATTATATATATAATTAATTTTTCAGTTATATTGTTTTTTTATTTTTATATATATATATATATATATATATATATATATATTAATTTAATTTTTCAGTGTATTTACTGAAATCCAAAAAATTCTGATGCTGAATGGGATATTTCTCTTAATGATGCATCTAATACAGCTCTCAACAATCTTTCACAAAAAATAATAAATAAAGTTATTTATTAATTTATTTCATTATTCATTCACTTATTTCTTTCAATCAATAAAATAAGTATATTTTCAGATTTCTAATAATTGTTAAGACATTTTCAAGTGTTTCTTCTCGAAAAAATTGTCTCAAAAAATAATTTAAAAAAAAATTATTTTCACAAACCAAGTTTTGGGCAGTAACCATAATTAAAATTTATTTTTATCTAACACTTATAATTAAAATGCAGCCCTGTATTCATATTACTAGCGATACTTCATATAAAATTCCCAAAAAAGATCTACAGGTAAATTATGCTACCTTCAATTTTATTATATAGAATTTTCAGAAATAAAATTCAGAGAATTTCGCACAAAACACTTGTCGAACAAAAACTTTTGTATTTAGGAAATATGACTAATAAAAATTATAAAGAAAAATAAAATGCAGGATTGAAAAATTATTGAATATTAAAAACATTTTTTTTGTAAAATGTTTAAACTGCAAAATAACCAATAAAAATAAAATGTATATGACTAATGTACACGTACACAAAGTCAAAAAAAAAGTGACTTGAGAATTACTTGAAAGAAAAATTTAAGAACTTTTGGAGAAGAGACTGAAGTTTAAAAATCGAAATATCCAAAATAATATAATTAATTAATATATATATATATATATATATATTAATATTATTAGCAATCTCACAAACAAATAAAAAAGAGTTATTAGAGTACAATTAAACGGTAATAAAAGTTGTAAGTAATAAAAATCGATTAGGAAAAAAAAGTATTACAAAGTTCGTTCTTACGCATATAGAAACAGGTGTTTTATTATAGATAATATACATTTGTATATATATATATATATATATATATATATATAAATATGTATATATATAAATATATAAAAGTGTATATCTTTATTATATTTATCCAAGATAAGCCACCGAGCGAACAAAAGTGCTTAAAACAGTTTAGTCACAGTAAGAAGTTCAAATTATAAACAATTTATATATATAATCAATTATTTAATTAAATTAATAATTTAGTTGTTATTAATATTTATATATAAATAAATATAAATAATTTAGAATAGATATATACAACAGAAATATACAAAGAAAACATGCAAGAAATTAAAATTAGTAGTTAGTAAAAAAAAATAGTATTACCAAAATATAAAAAGAGGTGTGTAAATAAATAAAAAAATAAATAGATAAATGTATGAATAATTAAATTAATAAATGTATGAATAAATAAAAATATGTAATAAATATATAAATGAATAAACAGAAAAATAAATAGATTTGAAGAAAAACAAGAAGTGTATTCAAGAAAAAATTTACAGTTTATGAACAAAGTTTAGAATTAAGTGTGTAAATAAATAAATGGACAGATAAATAATTAACCAATAAGATACATAAGTACAGGAATAAATAGATAAATAAATTATTTAGATAAATACATAAAAATAAATACAAATATAGCCATAAATTGAAAAAACAAATAAAAAAGCAACTTATTTCAAAAATACAAACAGAGAAATGAATAGTTAAATAGATAAATATATAAATAAATAGGTGAATAGATAGACAGATAAATAATACCCCAATTAGATACATAAACATAGAAATAAATAAATAGGTAAACTAACAATTATTCAAATGTATAGATAAAAATGAATTCATTTATTTATTAATATAAAGCAAATTATTTCTAAAACAAAATTTTTGAAATGAGAAAAATAAATAGTTGAATAAATAAATAGATAAATAAAAAGAGGATAAATAGATAAATATATGCATAAATAAACCAATTAATAATTAAATGTTTTAAATGAAAAAGTGTATAACAAATAGCCAAAAAAAAAATATTTAAAAAAAAATAGTTTATTACTAAAGTAGATAAACTAGTTTATTTATTAAAATAATATGAATAAAAATGAATAATTGAATAGATAAATATAGATAAATACAAAAATAGACAGATAATTATAATAATATGATTTAAATAAATAAGTTTATATAAAAAAATAGCCAGAAAAATATTGAATCAAATAAAATAAGTTACCAAAATTTTACCAAATAAATTAACAAATAATATTACCAAAATAAATAAACTAGTGTTATTAATAAATAAATAAAAAAAATTTAAGATATATAAATAAATCCGTGAATAGTTAAACATAACTATATAGTATTATATATTAAAAAAGTGGCTAAAAAAATATAAAAAAATATATTTATAAATACATGAATAAAATGACTATAGATAAATAGATACAGAAAACACTATAGATAAAAATAAATAGATAGATAAATATAGATACATAGATAAACAGATAAATAGACATGCAATAAATAAATACATACAATATATAAATAGCTTCAAGCAGTTTAATAAATAAATCAGCAATTGAATTATTATAACATGTATGTAATATATTAATATTAACAAATTTATAAGAAAAACTTCGATTAATGTTTTGTAATATCTAAAAAATATCTAAAAATGTCTTGGAATATTTAAAAATATCTAAAAGTATCTAAAATTTGTTGAATTTTTTAAAGATATAAATAAAAATATCTGAAAACGTGTACTAACGTCTAAAAATATCTAAAATGATCTAAAAAGATATAAATAAAAATGTATATAGATAAAAGATATAAATAAAAGTCTGACTGAAAACAAAACAAAAGTCCGGCAATTTTCTTGACTAGAAATACTTGAGTCTTACAATTATTAAAAATCTTTAAATGTCTCAAATTGTTTTAAAAATACCTCGAAATGTCTTAAAAATACCTCCAAATGTCTTAAAAATATCTTGGAATGTTTTAAAAAAACGAAATGATTTAAAATATCTTATGTTTTAAAGTGTCTTATAATGTACTAAAAATATCTTAAAATGTTCTAAAATTTCTTCACAACTTTGCTTAAAAAAAAAAACTAAATGTCTATATGTCCAGAAATGTCTCAAAATACCTAAAAAAACATCAATATATAAAAAACTAAATAGATAAATATAGATACATATATAGATAAATATAGATACATATATAGATAAATAGACATGCAATAATTAAATAGATTAATAGGCATGCAATAATTAAATAGATTAATAGATATGCAATAAATAAATAGCCTCAAGTAGTCTTATAAATAAATAAGATATAAAAAATGATATATGTTAACTTCGTAATACACCAATTCTCTAATTACTCGTTTATTGTCTCTAATAACATTCTCTATAATTTTTATTTCTATATGTAACTATTTGTCTCTCACAATATATAATAATCTAGTCACACACATACATTATTCTTTTGTTATATATATATATATATATATATATATATATATATATATACGTAAAATACTAAGAAAAGATTTCTAAAAATTTAGAAACTAATGAAGGATCTATATGGATGGGAATAAACAAATATAATATTATAAATTAATATAATAATTATCAAAAATATATATATATAATAATAGTATAAATTATTTAAAAAACAACTGTATTAAATATTTTAAAGTTTCATTAAAAAAAACAGTATATATATATATATATATACTGGTACGAAACCCTGTATTTATTATAATAAATATAAGTAAAACATTTCTTATAATAAATCTATTAAAAAATATAAAATTTATATTTATATTTCTTTTCTTTCCCAGTATGAAAAATGTCAGGAAATCTGCTAGAGGTCCCAAAATTCGAAACAAAACGAAAATTCTCGATACCAGTCTGCATAGGGTCACTTCTACCTGAACCAGGGTCCAGCCTGACGGCAAGACGGAGGTAAATTTTCCAAAAATAAAGGAAACAATAATAGTAATAGAAATAACTCGAATTAGAGGTTTTGAAATTGAAAAGAAAGAATTGGGGTCACTTGTGAATATTTTGAAAGAAAATAGCAGGTTGATGTAAATCAGTGATTCCCAAAGTGGTCCATATGGGGTCAAGGGTCTCGAATTAAAGGTTTTAAAATTGAATTGACAGAATTAAAATCAATATTGTAGCATTTTTAGAAAATTCCAGGTTGATGTAGATCAGTGATTCCCAAGGGTCTAATAACACAACCTACTCTAAAATCACTAAAATTGTTGTTCTTGTTATATTTTTATGTCTATAACTAATCATCATCATGATTGGTCTGGAAATGGGCTGGAAATTACAAGTCACAATAAAAAATTCCTAATATACTCCTTATATACAAGAAAATTATTAAACCAATATGGTCCTACGGCCTACAATTATGGGGTGCGGCCAGTAAATCGAACATAACTATTCTTCAAAGGTTCCAAAATAAGATTTTGAAAGAAATCGTTAACGCTCCAAAATATGTTCCCAATTGGTTGATACATCAAGATCTCAGAATTTCAACTAAAGAAGAAGAAATTAGTCTTTACTGCTGCAGATACAAAGCTCGTCTAAGTCGTCATCTAAATGAATTAGATTATGAATTTACCACAAAGGCGTCTCAAAAAAAGAATCTGCTATGATTTACTACTATGCATTTATTTATCATATCTCTTGTAACTTTTTAAACCATTCGATTAATATGAATGTGGTGAAAGATAAATTTGTTCACAATTAACATCAGCGAAAACGAATTACCTTGAAATTAAAAATAAACTTGTTAATATCTATTTTTTATTATTATTTCAAAACCAATTAATTAATGTTTAAATATGTATTTGAATCATTACTTCAAATGTTTAATACTAAATATTAGTACAAGCAAAAATTAAAAAAAAAATCGATTTGGGATGAATAGGATGTCCAAGGCAAAGTGTAAGAGGTCCAACGACACAAGTTTGGGAACCTATGATGTACATATTTAGTTATTAGACAATATTCTACATTTAATTCTGTGCAAATTTGTCTCACACACCATTCATATTAATCGAATGGTTTAAAAGTTGCAAGAGATATTGTAAATATTTTTTTTTTTTTCAGATTGAGTAATGTGAGTGATGCAGTCACCAGAAAATTATCGACAACCATTGGTTTGGGTTGGAGAAACCACACGATACCTACACAGACCATAATTGATCAGGTAATTAACTAACAAAATTAATTAATTAGCCCCAATCAGTCCACTGTACTGGGAATAGAACAGAAACTATAGACTCTGCAAACCTTATGTATTTCTTTATTATATCTCTTGTAACTTTCAAACTAATCGATTAATGTGAATGAGGAATAAGACAAATTTGTGCAAAATTAAATGATGTACAATTTTGTCTAACAACTAAAACAACCAGCAACTACTCGGTATACTCAAATTTCAAGAGAACATTAATAATGGTCCTAGCAAATCACAATTTGCACTTGCACTTATATCAGCTCTATTTTTTTAAAACCATTCAATTAGTATGTTTGATGCAACTAATAAATGTGTTCAGAATTAAATAATGTACAAAATTTTTCAACATCAAAAGTCTCTATACCAATTCAGTATACCCCAAAGAAGCCTAAATAAAGACTTGCTGTTAAAATTTTCATTCAATGTACTCTTTTTGATTGCGTTTCTGTAACTTTTAAACCATTCGATTAATATGGATGTGGTAAAAGATAAACTTGTACACAATTGAATACTGTAACAACAAAGACTATACCAACTCAGTCTACTCTATAATCACTAAAATTGTTGTTGTTATATTTTAACGTCCATCATCATAATAGATAGACAACTCTATGGATTTATTTATCGTATATCTCTTGTAACCTTCAAAGTTCCAACCATTCAATTAATATGACCTAAAACCTATTCGAACAACAAAAGACCCTAAGGCAACTCAGTACACTCCAAAATCACTATCAAAAATAGTTATGTCTATATCTAGTGTTTAACATGATTAACAAATCTATGCATTTATTTATTGAATCTCTTGTAACTTTTACAATATTCAATTAATAAGTATGTGGCGAGAGACAAATTTGCACATAATTAAATAACCTACAAATTACTGTAACAACAAAAGACACTAGAGCAAATCAGTCTACTCTAAAATCACTAAAATTGTTATTGTTATGTTTATGTCTATATATCTAGTCATCATGATTGGAAAATCTATGCATTTATTTATTACATCTCTTGTAACTTTTAAACCATTTGATTGATATCAATGATGTTTGAAGCAAATTTGTACAAAATTAAACTTGAAAAATTTAAATCTGCAACATTGTCTAACACCAAAAGTCCCTACAACAACTCGGTATACTCATAAATCCGTCTTTTATTCCAGGGAAGACATTTAGCTGTCCGCTATGTATTAGGTCGAACCCGTCGCAGTGGTTCTCGAGCTGTGCGCCGTGTTGCTCTTCAACGTTTGAGGAACACTGATATAAGCCAACAGGACAATTCGGAGAAAAATAGTCAAGAGATCTCTGCTGTTACAGCTAAAGTTTATCCGATATTGTTAGCAGTCAGTATTAATTATTATAAAATAAGTTGTAAACTAAGTTTGAGAACCTTAGAGCAAGAGCATAAAATTCCAGAAATTAGATAATAATAATCGATGTAATCAATAAGAATTTCAATTTAACAACTTTTCAGTAATTTTATAGGATAAATAGTTTAAATTCCATGAAAGCTTTCCATGTAGTCCGAACCTAACATAACGTTTTCTCATACATTTTTCCTAAGGCTTGGATATGCATGGTAAGCGTTATTTTCAATACTTTTTATTACAAATACATTAAATTAGTTTTATTGTTATGTAAGTAAATAAACTAGATGTAAGTGACATTTTAGCATATTGCAAGTTACATTAACTATATGCATGAACAAACAATATAATCAAAAACAAAAGATTGCACTTTTCGTAAGCCTATAATATTTTAGAATGTTAGTTTGTAAATTACTTCTGTCTAATTAGTATGTTGTATTTGTTCTTACAAATACTTTAATCAATTTCTATGTCAAACGATTCAGAATGACTTGAAGCATAAAATTAACAATACAAACTGGTGAGAACATGAACTTCTCCTTGGGGAAGTTTATAAATTATTTCTGTCTAATTAGTATAATATTTTAGGATCTTTTTTTGTAAATTATTTAGGTCTAATTAGTGGTTGTATTTTTTCTTACAAATACTTTATCCAAATTCGATGTCAAACAATTCAGAATGACGAATAATAATATATCAAACGATCAAACTGACTAGAACATAAACTTCTCCTTGGGAATTTTAATAAATTATTTCTGTCTATTTTTTTTTTTTGCAGATAGGTTTAGAAATGGAACGATCTCATCCAAGTGTCTACACACATATAACCAGACAAGCCTGCATGACTCCAATGTTGACTTCCAATGATGCACCAGCCACCATTTTGTGTAATGTCTCACGAGGAATTTTCAAACAGGGAATAACTTGGCCAAAGGTAAAAAAAATACCACACCAACTGGTTATCAAAACCAAAAACTGGTTTGCAAAAAGGACTAACTGATGATCCTTTATAAATTAGAAAAACTGGTCAACATCTTTTATCTACCATCCAATTTTTGCAAACCTCTGATTGATGATCCAATGATCCAATTTGAGTACATGATACTTTAGATTGTCTGCAAATAATAAAACTAAAGATTTTTCACTCACAAAGTGAACATCCAGACAATTTCAAAAGCCGCATCAAGGAACAACCAAACCAACTTGTCAAATAACTATGCCACAACACTACCAGGGCAACATTGAAAAATAAATAAATGTTACATGATCATATGCCAATTTTCAAAATCTCTGGTAATGGTTAGAAAATTTGGAATAAAATGAAATTATGAAATTTTGGAACTCCATCAGTCTCTATTTTTGACAATGACCAGACTTTTAAAGCCTTTTCTACAATTTTTAGGATAAAAATTCTTTTAAAATAAGCAACAAAATTACTCAATTATTAAACAAAAACTGTTTTAGAACAAATATAGTACTACCATAAAAATATTCTAAAAATTACTGAAAGTGGTCCTTTAATTTTCAGATAGTGTCCCTGTTTTGTATTTGTGGAGGCCTAGCCGTAGACTGTCTTCAACAATCCAAAGCAGATGCCCTACCAAGACTTATCGAAGCCTTTGGTGAAATTGTAGAATACGAACTAATCATTTGGATAAACGCTCACGGAGGATGGGTAAGTTATAAAATCATGTGTAAAAGTGACGCCAACCAGTGTTTATCCAAATTATCACTGAATTATTAAGAATTTTAATTAAAAAAAAAAATAATTGGAATTTTAAATCAATTTACAATTTGTTATAACCTTGAGTTCTTTAGAAATTTATAAATTTGTACATTTTGATTGATATTGATTGGAAAATTATAAAATATGAAATATGTTTATTATGCCCACTCAGTAGTGCTACTGGGTGGGTTGCTGTTCTGTATAGCAGGGTCACTTGCAGAAGACACTCGTAGGGTTAACATGTACCCATTTATGTTAATTATAATTTTAATATATTAAAAAATTAATAAATATAAATATATATATGTTATTATTTAAGGGCAATACATCAATTTCAAACATTCATATAGTTTGTATAAATTTTTATTTTAATCCATACGTTTCACTATATAATTTTATTTCATCATCAGTGGTCTGAAAAATTTATAAAAACAATATATAAATCTTTGAAATTGATGTATTGCCCTTAACAACATAAATTTCAACATCAACAATGTATTCTGAATGGTTAAATATTAATTTAGAAATATGAACAGCACTTTTTTGCACTAATCTATTAAATAATATTAATTTTACAAACATTTCGAGACTAGGTTTGTGTCATCATCAGTGTATCATAATTTAGAATTTAAATTATGAATATCTAAAAAAGCTTTATGTGTTAACTCTTCCAACTTCTTGTTCTTGATAAATGCTTGTGCCATATGAATTGATGACTGAAAGTCAATTTGGTGAGTCATGCAATATCAAAATTTAAAAAAATAAAAAAAATGACCACTCAGAATGCATTGTTATATATATATATATATATATATATATATATATATATATATTAAAATATTATAATATATCCCTTACCATTTCAGATGGGGCTCTGCAACAAGTATCAGCAGCACGAAGTCGAAGAATCATCACTCACCTACATAACAACAATATTAATAGGATTAATAAGTGTCCTAATATTAGTTTATATTCTAATTAGAACTATTTTTAATATAACTGTACCATTTGTTATAAATAATTAATATTAAATTAGAATTGTACTGAATTAAAATTAATTGTAAGTAAATTAAATTAATGTAATAATTGCAATACTAATTAATAATTGTAATTATAATGTAATAATTGTATTATAATTGTAATTATTATAATAATTGTAATTATAATAATGAATCTAAGTTAATACTAATTGTTATATACATATAATTATTTATATAAATTAAGTTTTGGACATTAGCTGTCTCGATAAAGATTTAAAGTCAAATATGTTTATTTAACTGAGTTTGTACTTGTGTAATAAATTATTATAAACTAAAACAGAGTTTTAACTATTCACTAATAAATTTATAAATTAAAAAAAAAACTTAACATAGTAACAACATATACATTTTTTTTTCAATACACATTATCCGAAGACTCCTTAAATCATATCTATATACAGGAGCCCCCTTATATATAAAACTCAATATTAAAAAGAGCCCCTATACTAATAATTATGTATTAAAAATTGTATACTGATGGAGTGATGGCTTAAAATTAAATGATTACGATTGCACAATCTTCAGAAACTGAAAATAACTGTTTTTGTCAATGTACATTAATTTAAGACTCCAAAAATAATTTCAGTATTTAAGAGCCCCCCTACATATAAAATTCAATATTAAAAAAGCCCCCTACTAATAGTTATGTATTGATTTGGAAATTGTATATTGATAGGTTAAAAAAAAAAATGATTACGATTGCACAATCTTCAGAAACTAAAAATTACTGTTTTTGTCAATGTACATTGATTTAAAATCCAAAAACAGTATCTGATTTAGGAGCCCCCCTACATATAAGATCGACAAAATAAATGGTTGCATAATCTTCATCAACTAAAAACTTAAGCAGATATTATTATACAGTAACAATAAATTACTGCTTTTGTCAACCTATATTGATTCAAGACTCCAAAAATAGTATCTGTATTCAAGAGCCCCCCTACGTATAATAAAAAAAAACATACGATTGCAAATTATCTTCAGCAACTAAAAACTTAAGCAAATCTTATTATACAGTAACAAATTACTGTTTCTGTCAATCTACATTGATTGAGTCTTAACAAGAACAGTATCTGTATAAAATAGCCCCCCTATGAATAATTTTCTATGCTGATGGCTTGAAAAAATGAATTGAATCTTTATCGACTCAAAACTTTTAAGCAGAAGTTGCTATACAGTAATAATATATTCTGCATTTTTGAATATACATCACCTAAAGTCTCCAAAAATTGTATTTGTATTTCATTACAGCCCCCCTGTGAATAAATCTGTATTGAATTCTAAATTTTTCATATAAATAATCATCTTCGATCAAAACTTTCAAGCAAAATTCGGTAAACAGTAACAATATGCTGTTATTCTTAACATACATTAACTGAAGACTCCTTAAATTGTATATCTGTAGTACTAGAGCCTCCCTGTGAATAAATCTATATTAAATTCTACATTTTTTGGGATAGTAATCTTCATCAACCAATACCTAATTAAGTTTTGAGCAAAATTTATTATACAACAATAATATTTGAAAATAAATATCAACTGAAGACTCTAAAATCATAGCTCTATATTATTAGAGCCCCCCTACTAGTGATAATTATGTATTCGTTTGAAAATTGTATACTGGATGTCTTAAAAATAAATGAATACAGTTGCAGAATCTCCATTGAGTCAAAACATAAGCAAATATAAGCAATTAAACAAATAATACTCCAATAAAAATAGTATCTCTATAAATGAGCCCCCTATGAGGAATTGTTTATTGAATTCAATATTTTTTGTATATTGATGGCTCAAAAAAGTAAGTATGGTTGCAAACTTACATATACTCAAAACGTTTAAGGAATATTTACTTCACAGTAATATACACGTTTTCTTCAACGTACATCAACTAAAGACTTCAAATATATATGATTCCAAAAATGAGCCCCCTTTATATTTTTAATTATATACTTTTTGCATAGATAATCTTTATCAATCAAAACTTTTAAGAAAAATTTACTACATAAGAACAGTAATGTTGTATTGTTGAACATATATCAACAGAATTCTGTTTGAAGACTCCAACAATCGTATTTGTATATTTTTAGAGCCCCCATACTAATATTAAATCTGAATTCATTTGAAAATTGTATAAAAATTGATTATTATGGTTGCAGAATCTTCATCGACTAAAAACTTAAGCAAATCTTATTGCACATTAACAACAAATTACTGTTTTTGTCAATATACATTAACTGAAGACTCCATAAATATTATCTGTATATTAGAGCCCCCATACGAATAATTTTGTAAGCTGATGGCTTGAAACAACAAATTGAAACTTTATCAAAACAAACTTGAACAAAATTTAGTACACAGTAATAATAATACTAAATTTTGCAATATATATTAACTGAAGACTCTGAATATTGTATATAAGTTGCCATAAATCATAAATGTGTTCTATTGGAGCTCCCACATATAATTAAGTATAAACTGAACTAAAATAAAGTGACTTAGCAGTCTCGATAAGATTCAGAATCTTCATCAACTCAAAAGTATGATAGATAATGTATTATAAAATAATAATACTTACTATATTTTTCACTGAACAACTGGAGACTTCAAAAACAGTAGCAGTACATCAGGGAGCCCCCTTGTGTAGTGCATTCTGCATTTACTGCATGCATGTTTATAACCTACATTTGAAAATACAAAATTATTCATTATGAAACAATGATTTTTGCAAAAAAGTTATTAAATACATAAAGGGTGTCATTAACAAGTTGATTTAGCTAATGGGGCTCCATATATGGATATATCAACCTGTAAATTAGTGCATTTGGAGCCTTTTACAAACACGAGCACATGGGTATAAAATACAGAAATTTACTACACAGTAGCTGCAATTTTCTATAATAATCAACTGAAGACTCCAAAAATAGTATGTATACCATCAGAGGCCTTTTACAAAAAAAATCTATATACAAAAGGCCTAAAAAAATCAATCGAGTCTTCATCGACTCAAAACTTGTGGGCAGAATTTACAATGCATTAACAATACTTACTATATTTTTCACAATACATCAACTGGAGACTTCAAAAACAGTAGCAGTACACCAGAGAGCCCCCTTGTGTAGTGCGTTCTGTATTTACAACATGCACGTTTATAACCTACAATTGAAAATACAAAATTATTAATTATGAAACAATGATTTTTGCAAAAAAGTAATTAAATACATAAAGGGTATAATTAACAAGTTGATTTAAACAATAGGGCTACGTATTAAGCTTTAAATTAGGGTATTTGGAGCCTTTTGCAAGCACGAGCACATGGGTATAAAATACAGCAATTTACTGCCCAGTAGCTGCATTTTTCTATATAAATCAACTGAAGACTCCAAAAACAGTATGTATATATCATTAGAGCCTTTGTACAAAAAATTACATGTACTTTGTATACAGAAGGCCTAAAAAAAATCCATCGAGTCTTCATCGACTCAAAACTTGTGGGCAGAATTTACAATGCAGTAACAATACTTACTATATTTTTCACAATACATCAACTGGAGACTGCAGAAATCATAAGAGTACATCAGAGAGCCCCCTTGTGTAGTGCTTTATGTATTTACCGCATGCACATTTATAACCTCCAATCTAAATATACAAAAAATATATTATAAAACGATGATTTTTGCAACAAAATGATTCAATACATAAAGGGTATATTTAACAAGTTGATTTAAACAATAGGGCTACATATCAACCCGTAAATTAGTGTATTTGGAGCCTTTTGCAAACACGTGCACGTGAGCAAAAAACACAGAAATTTGATAAAAATACATAGTTTTTATCGGATTTTTTGTATAAAACATATACTTACCACTAATAGTAACACATTGCAACTATAAAAAGCATCAATCAAGTATTATTATTCGCAGTATTCACAAAAGAAGTCTCGATCTGCATCTCCATCTCCATGTTCAAATCCCGATTTTTGCACAACGCACTTTTGCAACGAAATTTATTTAAAAATATTTATTGACTTATAAATGCTTTAATATATAGCAATTAAAGTTTATTATAAAATTTACAATTTGTTAGTTTTAATCGATTAATATGTATCTTTATGATTGACCAGTAATTCGCGGATTACATCTTAACAAATCGATTTGTTCTTGTAAAGTGCATCTTGGTAAGTGCGCCCAAAACCAATATGGAAATCATTGATAATTAATCAATATGGAGATTAATCGAACCGGATAAAGTAGTTTTGCAGGATATTAATTTGTTTATAACAATAATTAAATATTTTACAAATATTGTATTTGTTTAAATAATAGATTTTAATTTTATATATGCATATATAGGCTATAACCATGCTTTCGTAGTAATTAATATTTATAATAATTAAAATTTGTTTTCTAAAGGGTTTGCTAAAGGGTTTTGTGCTAAAATTGCAGTGTTACCATATTTAAAAATTTGTTTATTAGGCCTAAATTAGCTAAACAAGTTTTTCAAAAAACTAGTGGGGTGGGTGGCATCGTGCCTTAAGGCAAATTGCTGGAACTTCCCGTACCGTAACGAAATGTTCGAGGAATACTGAATGTTTTCAAATAGATTATTATTAATATATATATTGTAACATTGTCTAATATTTATAATAATTATATAAACTGAATTGCAAAGTTGAAATTATTTGTTTAAAGTATATAAGAACTATAGTCAGAATTAAAAATAAAATCTGAATTATTTTCGATATACAAAAAATTAAAAAATCTTAATTTTTTTTCCAAAATCAATTATGTTGTTAGTTAGAAAGTTCTTTGAATCATTCCAATCGGACGCTTAGTTCTCTCAAAAACTGCCATTTTTTGGCTGCGCCTGCCTTTGCCAAAAACTAATAACCACTTCTCCCAATCATTACTAATTGAATGTTTTTTAGGTCATTCAAATCTGATGCTCCGTTCTCTCAAAAAGTCGATTTCTATTTTCTGCACTCTTTGCTCCGTATCCCCGAAACGGCTAGACCTGCTTTTGCCAAAAACTAATCAGCTCTTTTCCCTATCGATAGGAATCGAATGTTTTTTGAACCATTCAAATCGGTTGATCCGTGCGCCCGAAAACGTGACTGGAAATTTGTATCCATACATACATACCCCCCCCACACACACACACACATCCATTTTTTCTGAGGTATGCCAAAATGTTCAGAAACCTTCAAAACGTCGAGAAATGTAAAAATTTTCAATTCCGATTTTTGGCCCATTACAATAACTTACCCTACGGGAAGTTAAAAATGTCGAATTGATAAATATATATTTTAATAATGATTGTACACATAGATTAAAAAAAAGAGTATATGATTGTGTATGTTTAAATTAGTGATTTACCAATTCTAATCATTCAAATCAAGCTCCTGCTAACAACCTGATTCGAATCAAGTGAGTTTCATACGATCGTATGAAACCGTAAAACATCAACAAAAAATGTTGAATTGATAAATATATATTTTAATGATGATGATATTTGTTCAAATTAGTGATTTGCCAATTCGAATCATTCGAATCAAGCTCCTGCTAACAACCTGATTCGATTCGAATCAACTGATTTACGATCGAATCAACTGAGTTTCATACGATCGTATGAACCGTAAAACATTAACGAAAAAAAGTCGAATTGATAAATATATATTTTAATTATGATGGTATATTTTTAAATAAGTGATGTGCCAACTCGAATCATTCGAATCAAGCTCCTCAACAACCTGATTCGAATCGCATATTCTACATCATTTGAATCAACTCGTATGAAACCGTAAAATATTAACGAAAAAAAAGTCGAATTGATAAATACATATTTTAATAATGATGGTATTTGTTTAAATTAGTGATGTGCTAACTCGAATCATTCGAATTTATCTATGATTCGAATAAAGCTCCTACTCCTCCTACTCCTAACAACATGATTCGAATCGCATTCTACTTCATTCAAATCAATTCGTTCAAAACCGAAAATATTAACGAAAAAATGTCGAATTGATAAATATTATATATTTTAATAATGATTGTATATATATAAATTAGTGACGTGCCAACTCGAATCATTCAAATCAAGCTCCTAACAACGTGATTCAAATAACTCGTACAAAACCGAAAATTTAAATTAGTGCCAACTCGAATCAAGCTCTTAACAACCTGATACGAATCGCATTATATTTCATTCGAATCAACTCGTATGAAACCGGAAAATATGTAAACATTTATTGCATTCATATAAGAGCTAAGTAAATTTTAATGAATATTAAAAAATAATGTCAATAACTATAAAGAATAAATAAAATCATGCGAACCATCCGAATTCAACCGAATCCGGTTGATCCGAATTCGAGTTTCTCACTTGATCCGAATCAATCGGCGGTTACTCGAATGATCCGAATTATATTTTTTAAATTAATGATGTGCCAACTCGAATCATTCGAATTAGTCTTCTTTTATCTATAATTTGAATCAAGGCCCTAACAACCTGATTCGAATCAACTCGTATGGAACCGAAAAATATTAACTATAATACAATATGCAATCATATGTTGTATTCATATAAGAACATAGTTTTTAATAAATATAAAAGAATTTAAATAAAAATAAAAAAAAATAACAAAATGAATTAAATCAAGCGAGCCACCCAAATTCAACTGATCCGAATTATTCGAGTAACTCAATTGTTTACTGGGATAAATAGTATTAAATATTTTGTTCTAAATATTTAAATATTGCCATATTTAAAACTTTGATTATAAAATAAATATGTTATAATATTAATAAAGATTGTGTATGTTAAAATAATAAATCGAATTAATTTATAAGTTTTTTTGCTCTATTGCAGTTACCATATTTAAAACTTTAAAATTTGTTTGATTGATATTATTAAACATTTTAAAAAGATTATATTTGTATAAATTATATACAAATCAATCATTCAATAGTATTTTAGCTTGTATAAATTAATAACAACTAACAAATAGAATTTGTTAAGTGTTTTGTTCTAAATATCAGAATTGCCAAATTTAAACTTTTATTTCATTTATAATAGTAAATATATATTTTAATAAAGATTGTCTTTGTTTAAATAATAAATTGAACAGTTATAAACAAATATCATTTACATGCATTCATAGTTACGCTTAATAATAGCTTTACAAATGCAATTTGTGTGGTTTATTTTAAATATTGAGTTACCATATTCATTAAATTTGTTTAAATATATATTCTAATGAAGCTTGTATTTGTTTAAATAATAAATTGAACAATTATGATATAATATGATAATAATATGCCATTTATAGTTCAGTAGTAATTAATAATTATTAACAAATCAAATCACTATACATTGCTTTAAATATTGCAGTGTTAGCTAGGAAATCAATTAAAACTTCAATAAATGATTATAAATGATAAATTATTTAATAACAAATATTGACTGTGAATGAAATAAATAAATTGATGTAAAATGTCAGAGAATACATAAAAACAATAAGTAATTTAATTAATGAATTACTTAATAATTTCATTAATTATAATTACATTTACAAATACTTTTTCCAAGTTCAGAGTCAAACGATCCAGAATATCAAAATTAGGAAACTTGATTTTCTTGCAAAGATTGAAATTAATAATTTCATGTAAGAATTAAGAGCATACAAAGAACTATAAGTTACTTAATAATTTAATTAAATATAATTACATCTGCTCATTTTTTTTCCAAATTTAGTGTCAGATGATTCAGAATAACAAACTTTTGAAACTGGATTTTCTGGCAAAAACAGTTCACAATTTAACATTCGTATTAATTAATAATCACACGAACAGTATTTGTACACAAATTTCTAACATTTATTTTGATATTACTCTACTTTTATATTTATGAATATAAAACACATATTTTACTACAAAAGCCCCTGAAAGTCTTGAAGTTTAAAAAAACAATGTATATATTGTTAAAAATATATTTATTACAGATTGTTTATAAAACTACTGAACTAATTAACCTTAAGACTAAAAATACAAATTAAAACATCGGGGGAACACACAAAATTATGTTTACAAACTTGTTCTTAGCATCAGCGACTGTAACAATATATTATAAAAGCAATAATCTAGTCTTTGAAAAATCTTTATTTAAAATTATGATATAATTGAAGTACAGTTCTATATTAAAATTCCTCAACGTACAGAGCATCGACTTACAGCAATTCATTAACTATAAAACTTTAAACAAAAGGGCAGAGGGGGGCAGGCATTACATTTGAAATAACTATCTATTTTTATATATATCTAATATGCATATAAAATCGTCAATGCCCCATAAATTTCGAAAATTTATATTATATTATTATTATTATATTAATTGCCGAGTTTTTTTTACTTTAAAACCATTACAGGAGCACCTGGACCTCCTTTCTTGCCGATTAGAGATTTGTGGATGTGAGGAATGACACCACCTCCTGCTATTGTCGCTTTGATCAGGGAATCCAATTCTTCGTCACCACGGATGGCCAGTTGTAAATGTCTTGGGGTGATACGTTTTACCTAGAGGGTAATAGATAATTAGTAATGGTAGTAATTGACACATAATAATAAAAATAATAAATTGTAGTTGTAAATAGAATGTAAAACTTATAAAGGTGGGTCAAATTGACCAAAAAGCAGATTTAAATGAGTTACAAATACATAAATCTATGTTTATGCTTTCAGAAAGGTGCTCCAGCAAAGTTAGAAACAAAAACAATAATTATGACCACGATTTTTTAATAGAATACTATATTTATCATTGTGAGCAAAACTACAATGTCTTAAATAAATTATAAAAGCACAAGGAGCACCCTAAGTACATATATACTAAGTTTTCAATATACAAGCACATTGTTTACATTCCTATGGATGTTGCAAAAATAAATTGAGCTTGTAAATGTGAAAATGAAACTGAGAGGACCCCCAAACATGAATATGAGATTGTGATTTAAACATCGATCACAATTATATATGAAATAGTATGTATATCTAAATTTATCCTAAAAAATGCTTGATGCATCTTTAAAGGTGATTATGAAAGGAAATTAGTATACATATGAGTTCTGTAATAGTGAAAATAAACTTCATGTGCCCCCAAGCATGAATATGACTTGTAATAAATATTGACCATGATTTATATTGGAAATAGTAAGTATATACTAAATTGAACATTGTAAAACGAAAAATTAGAAGTATGAGTTGTGGATGAAAAAAAAACTTGGAGAGGCCCCAAACATCAGTACGAGATTGTAGTAAACATAAATAACATAATGAACGTGATTATATTTGAAATAGAAAGTATGCGCTTAATTTATGCTAAAAATGCTTGTGTAAAAAGAAATTAGTATACACATGAGCTTGTAAATGTGTAAAAAAACTTCGTGTGCCTCAAAACATGAATTTGAGGTTGTGGTAAACAAATAATAGCAACGATCATGTTTTATACTTAAATATACAAGCATATACTAAATTTATGCTAAAAATGCTTGTTGGCACTTTCAGTGACCTTGTAAACAAAAATAAGGAAGTATATAAGTTTGTAAATGTATAAATATACTTAGAGTGCCCCCAAACATGAATAAGAGGTTGTGGTAAACATAAATAACATGGACATGATTTATATTTGAAATAGTAAGAATGCACTTAATTTATGCTAAAAATGCTTGTTGTAAAAAGAAATTAGTATAAAATGAGCTTGTAAATGTGAAAATAAACTTCGTGGCCCCCAAACATGAATTTGAGGTTGTGATAAACAAATAATAGCAACAACCATTTTTATACTTAAAATAACAAGCATATACTAAATTTATGCTAAAAATGCTTGTTGGCATCTTCAATGGACCTTGTAAACATTAAGAAGTATATAAGTTTGTAAATGTGAAAATAAACTTAAAGTGCCCCCAAGCATGAATAAGAGGTTGTGGTAAACATAAACAACATTATGGACAATGATTTATATTTGAAATAGTAAGTATATACTAAATTAATGCTAAAAATGCTTGTGGGCATCTAAAAGACACTACAATGGCCGAAGGAGCACCTCAAATGTGTAAACTAGGTTATAAAGCCGAATAATGAAATATTTTATGTTTTGAGCACTCAAAAGCATTGTTTATACTAAAATGGACGCCACAGGATGATTTTACAAGTGAATTCATCAAAATTGAGTGTGTAAACACACAAGGAGTGCCCCCCAAACTTAGATATGAGGTTATGAATCACAATATCGATTTCTAACATATCACAAGCACTAACAAGTATTGTTTACAAGCTCGTAACCGTTTCTAACCCAGTTTACACTTGATTTATTACTATATTTGTTATTATTTACCTTCAAATCCTTAGAAGCGTTTCCCGCCAATTCCCAAACTTCAGCAGTCAAATATTCCAAAATAGCCGCCGAGTAAACAGCAGCCGTGGCCCCCACACGTCCATGACTTGTTGTTCTGTTCTTCAAATGCCGATGATTCTTCCGACTGGAAATTGGAGCCCCGCTCGTGCTGAACGAGAAACCGCTTTCGCTTTAGCTTTTCCTGAATCTTTTCCAGCTTACCACCAGCCATTGTTCGATATTAAGAAAGAAACTGATTTTACAGAATTTAATTTAAATATTCAGGATATTTTTAAGTCTTTTGAGACGTGTATAAGCCGCGCTTTGTAACTGATTGTGAAAGCGACGCGTTGCCCGCCAAATGTACGATTATTGTGAGGTAGGCAGCGACACCATGAGCCACGCGCGGGAACTACATGAAGGCGCGAATTATGAATTCCATTTTAGAAGTATTTATGTAAAAACATTATAACAATGTAATATATAAATAGAAATAAAAAATATATTCCAAATACTGCTCTAATATATATTACTTAATATTTTTAAATATATAGTTGAACTCATAGATAAAAGATAAGTAAATGAAAGAAGAGTAAGAATTAAATTCTTGCACTGACTGTACCTGTACACGAAATGGCGGCACTTTAAAATGAACCGCGATATTCAAATTTCGAACACGTTTAACTAAAATTTATCAAAACATTACAATGTTAATTTATAAATGATTTATAGGTACAAGGAGTTAGTGTAAGTTGATATAAAAACTAATGAAGAATATACAATTTCAGAATGATAAAGTAAAATTAAGAAATTGCATCTTCTGCTATTTGAAATGAAATGAAATTAACTTAACTTTATATAGAAATTGATAAAAACTTGAAAGTGCATTTCCAATTTACGCTTCTTTATAACTGATAAAAACTTTATAACAAAGGGTAAGAAAATCATTTATTTGTGGTGGCTCTCACACCTTCGGGCAGACTACAATTTATTATTATTATTATTCACCAATTTCTACATTCTTTAGGTAAGATCATATAAGACTTTCGACAAAGATAAGATAGTAAGACAAGACTTTTGATTTTAGTTTTGTTTCTAAATTTATACAATAATGAATTCAAATATTATTAATATGTATATCAACACATTTTTTAAACAAGAAATGTGTTATACATTATATCACATATGTATTACAAATTAATTGTAAAATTAATAAAAATTTAGATGAGTTTGCTTTAGATGCACCAAATTGTATGTGTTTTCAAATTTTAAACCTATTACAACTTTATTCTGTACAATTACTAGTGTTTGTACTTATAAACATTTATTTTTATTATTATACAATAATAATTTCAGGTTTTTTCAAATTCTTCATATCAACTGATGATGTTCATAAAATAATCTTTCCGTCCTAGTTTTTCAAAGGTTTATAAATATATTTCATTATAGATAAATATATTTTAGGTTTCAGTTTGATAACTGAACTCTCTTATGGATGATTAAGCAAATTCTGTTCTGTGATTATATTAAACAAATCTATATTTATAATGATATAATATTTCAACAACATGCATACTCAGCAAGATATCAGATTACTTATTTTACTAGCCTCATACAAATATACATATATATGTGTTTAGTTTTTAACTGATTTACATACTAAATTAATTAAAAAACTATATTACAACTTATGGTTTATTCTCCAAATTCAGTCTCTTCTGATTAATAGATTTCAACCTCTGATTACAATAAACTCTGAGAAATATCGCAAAGAACACTAGAAGTACACCAAATATTCCAATAGCTGTTATGTTATGCCCGTAGACTATGCATGATAAAATTATAGCAACAGCCTGTCTCAAAGTCATTATAATAGTAAAAACAACTGGTCCAAAAGTAGCAATAGTGAAATAA
>NW_020536999.1:92219152-92243763 GCF_003426905.1 Ctenocephalides felis
GAGTTCAGTTATCAAACTGAACCTAAAATATATTTATCTATAATGAAATATATTTATAAACCTTTGAAAAACTAGGACAGAAAGATTATTTTATGAAATCATCAGTTGATATGAAGAATTTGAAAAAACCTGAAATTATTATTGTATAATAATAAAATAAAGTTTTAACAGGTTTAAAATTTGAAAACGCATACAATTCGGTTCATCCAAAGCAAACTCTAAATTTTTATTAATTTTACAATTAAATTGTAATATATATGTAATTTAATGTATAAGATATTTTACTTGTTTTACGAATGTTTTGATATACTTTTGGATTTATTATTATATAAATTAAGATACAAAACTAAGAAATCGAAAGTCTTGTCTTATTATCTTATATTTATCGAAAGTCTTATTTGATTTTACTTAAAAAATGTAGATGTTGGTAAAACATTCAAATAAGCATGAATGCACATAAATAAAAGTAAAAATACTTTCAAGTTTATATCAATTTCTATATAAAGTTAATTTCATTAATGATGTGGTTTGGCAATTTCTTAATTTTGCTTCCACATTCTGAAATTGTATATTCTGCATTAGTTTTTATATAGACTTACAGCAACTCCGTGTACCTATAAATCACTCATAAATTAATATTGTAATGGTTTCGTAAAATTAGGTCAAACGTGTTTGAAATTTGAATGTCGCGGTTTATTCTAAAGTGCCGCCATTTCGTGTACAGGTACAGTCAGTGCAAGAATTTAATTCTACTCTTCTTTCATTTACTTATCTTTTATCTATGAGTTCAACTAATATATTTAAAAATATTAAAGTAATATATATTTAGAGCAGTATTTGGAATATATTTTTTATTTCTATTTATATATTACATTGTTATAATGTTTTTACATAAATACTTCTAAAATTGAATTCATAATTCGCGCCCTCGATGTTAGTTCCCGCGCGTGGCTCATGGTGTCGCTGCCTACCTCACAATAATCGTACATTTGGCGGGCAACGCGTCGCTTTCCCAATCAGTTACAAAAGCGCGGCTTATACACGTCTCAAAAGACTTAAAAATATCCTGAATATTTAAATTAAATTCTGTAAAATCAGTTCTTTCTTAATATCGAACAATGGCTGGTGGTAAAGCTGGAAAAGATTCAGGAAAAGCTAAAGCGAAAGCGGTTTCTCGTTCAGCACGAGCGGGGCTCCAATTTCCAGTCGGAAGAATCCATCGGCATTTGAAGAACAGAACAACAAGTCATGGACGTGTGGGGGCCACGGCTGCTGTTTACTCGGCGGCTATTTTGGAATATTTGACTGCTGAAGTTTTGGAATTGGCGGGAAACGCTTCTAAGGATTTGAAGGTAAATAATAACAAATATAGTAATAAATCAAGTGTAAACTGGGTTAGAAACGGTTACGAGCTTGTAAACAATACTTGTTAGTGCTTGTGATATGTTAGAAATCGATATTGTGATTCATAACCTCATATCTAAGTTTTGGGGGCACTCCTTGTTTGTTTACACACTCAATTTTGATGAATTCACTTGTAAAATCATCCTGTGGCGTCCATTTTAGTATAAACAATGCTTTTGAGTGCTCAAAACATAAAATATTTCATTATTCGGATTATAACCTAGTTTACACATTTGAGGTGCTCCTTCGGCCATTGTAGTGTCTTTTAGATGCCCACAAGCATTTTTTGCATTAATTTAGTATATACTTACTATTTCAAATATAAATCATTGTCCATAATGTTGTTTATGTTTACCACAACCTCTTATTCATGCTTGGGGGCACTTTAAGTTTATTTTCACATTTACAAACTTATATACTTCTTAATGTTTACAAGGTCCATTGAAGATGCCAACAAGCATTTTTAGCATAAATTTAGTATATGCTTGTTATTTTAAGTATAAAAAATGGTTGTTGCTATTATTTGTTTATCACAACCTCAAATTCATGTTTGGGGGCACACGAAGTTTATTTTCACATTTACAAGCTCATGTGTATACTAATTTCTTTTTACAACAAGCATTTTTAGCATAAATTAAGTGCATTCTTACTATTTCAAATATAAATCATGTCCATGTTATTTATGTTTACCACAACCTCTTATTCATGTTTGGGGGCACTCTAAGTATATTTATACATTTACAAACTTATATACTTCCTTATTTTTGTTTACAAGGTCCACTGAAAGTGCCAACAAGCATTTTTAGCATAAATTTAGTATATGCTTGTTATTTTAAGTATAAAACATGATCGTTGCTATTATTTGTTTACCACAACCTCAAATTCATGTTTTGAGGCACACGAAGTTTGTTTACACATTTACAAGCTCATGTGTATACTAATTTCTTTTTACAACAAGCATTTTTAGCATAAATTAAGCGCATACTTTCTATTTCAAATATAAATCACGTTCATTATGTTATTTATGTTTATACAATCTCGTACTGATGTTTGGGGCCTCTCCAAGTTTATTTTTACATCCACAAACTCATACTTCTAATTTTGTTTACAATGTTCAATTTAGTATATACTTACTATTTCCAATATAAATCATGGTCAATATTTATTACAAAGTCATATTCATGCTTGGGGGCACTCCAAGTTTATTTTCACTATTACAGAACTCATATGTATACTAATTTCCTTTCATAATCACCTTTGAAGATGCATCAAGCATTTTTAGGATAAATTTATTATATACATACAATTTCATATATAAATCGTGATCGATGTTTAAATCACAATCTCATATTCATGTTTGGGGGTCCTCTCAGTTTCATTTTCACATTTACAAGCTCAATTTATTTTTACAACATCCATGGAAATGTAAACAATGTGCTTGTATATTGAAAACACAAATTATTTCATAATTTGGCTTTATAATCTAGTATATACGTACTTAGGGTGCTCCTTGTGCTCTTATAATGTATTTAAGATATTGTAGTTTTGCTCACAATGATAAATATAGTATTCTATTAAAAAATCGTGGTCATAATTATTGTTTTTGTTTCTAACTTTGCTGGAGCACTTTTCTGAAAGCATAAACCTAAGTTTGTATAAACATATGTATTTGTAACTCGTTTAGATTGGCTTTCTAGTCAATTTGGTCCATTTTTATAATTTTTACATCCTATTTACAACTACAATTTATTATTTTTATTATTATGTGTCAATTACTACCATTACTAATTATCTATTACCCTCTAGGTAAAACGTATCACCCCAAGACATTTACAACTGGCCATCCGTGGTGACGAAGAGTTGGATTCCCTGATCAAAGCGACAATAGCAGGAGGTGGTGTCATTCCTCACATCCACAAATCTCTAATCGGCAAGAAAGGAGGTCCAGGGGCTCCTGTAATGGTTTAATAAAAGTAAAAAAACTCGGCAATTAATATAATAATAATAATATAATATAAATTTTCGAAATTTATAGGGCATTGACGATTTTATATGCATATTAGATATATATAAAAATAGATAGTTATTTCAAATGTAATGCCTGCCCCCCTCTGCCCTTTTGTTTAAAGTTTTATAGTTAGTGAATTGCTGTAAGTCGATGCTCTGTACGTTGAGGAATTTTAATATAGAACTGTACTTCAATTATATCATAATTTTAAATAAAGATTTTTCAAAGACTAGATTATTGCTTTTATAATATATTGTTACAGTCGCTGATGCTAAGAACAAGTTTGTAATCATAATTTTGTGTGTTCCCCCGATGTTTTAATTTGTATTGTTAGTCTTAAGGTTAATTAGTTCAGTAGTTTTATAAACAATCTGTAATAAATATATTTTTAACAATATATTTAGTGTTTTTTTAAACTTGAAGACTTTCAGGGGCTTTTGTAGAAAAATATATGCATTTTATATTCATAAATATAAAAGTAAAGTAATATCAAACTGAATAATGTTTGGAAGTTGTGTTACAAATATTGTTTGTTCGTGTCATCATTAATTATTACAAATGTTTTTGCCAGAAAATCCAGTTTTCTAATTTCATTTTATTCTGGATTGTTTGATACTAAAAATAATATGTGCAAATTTAGTTATAATTAATTAAATTAATAAGTAATTTGTTAATTAAATTACTTATAGTTCTTTGTAATCTCTTTATTCTTACTATTTATTTCAATCTTTGCCAGAAAATGCCGTTTACACTAAACTTGGAAATAATATGTACAAATTTAATTATAATTAATAAAATTAAAAAGTAATTAATTGGTTAATTAAATTACTTATAGTTCTTTGTATGCTCTTTTATCTCACAATTTATTTCAATCTTTGCCAGAAAATGCAGTTACTGACTAATTTTGTTATTCTGAATCGTTTGGATCTGAATTTGGAAAAAGTATGCGTAAATGTAATATTAATTAATGAATGAAATTATTAAGTAATTCATTAATTAAATTACCTATTGTTTTTATGTAATCTCTGACATTACAACAATTTATTTCATTCACAATCAATATTTGTTATTAAATAATTTATTATTTATAAACATTTATCAAAGTTTTAAATAATTTTCTAGCTAACATTGCAATAATTAAAGCAATGTAAAGTAATTCGATTTGTTAATAATTATTAATCAGTACTGAACTATAAGGGCCATATAAATACTATATTATATTATGTTTGTTTAATTTATTATTTAAACAAATACAAGCTTCAATAGAATATATATATTTAAACAAATTTTATAAATATGGTTCAATGCAATATTTAATGCAAAAATACAAATTCCATTTGTTAGCAACTATTAAACGTAACTATGAATGCATGAATATCTATTTATTACTATTCAATTTATTATTTAAACAAAGACAATCTTTATTAAAATATATATTCACTATTATAAATGAAATAATAGTTTAAATTTGGCAATTTTGATATTTAGAACAAAACACTTAATAAATTCTATTTGTTTGTAGTTATTATTCTATACAAACTAAAATACTATTGAAGGATTGATTTATTTATAATTTATACAAATAAAATCCTTATTAAAATATTTATTAATATCAATCAAACAAATTTTAATGTTTTAAATATTGTAAAATATTTAATATATATAAAACTTGCAATATTTAAAGCAATGTAAAGCGATTTGTTAGTAATTATTCATTAATACGGAACTATAAAAGCATGTAATAGAACTTATTAATAATTGTTTAATTTATCATTTAAACGTACACAATCTTTATTTATCATATTTATTTTATAATAAAAGTTTTAGGCAATATTTAAATATTTAGAACAAAATAATTAATACTATTTATTGAGTTACTTGAATGATTTGGATCAAGTATGTGAGAAACTCGAATGATTCAATTTGGATCAATCGGATTCAGTTGAATTTGGTTGGCTCGCTTGATTTAATGCATTATCATATTTGTCGAATTTTTTTCATATATATTAAAAACTATGTTCTTATATGAATACAACATATAGTAAATATTTTTTGATTACATACGAGTTGATTTGAATCAAGTATGATGTGATTCGAATCGGGTTGTTAGAGGCTTGATTCAAATGATTCAAGTTGGCACATCATTCTAATATAAAAATATAATTTGGATCATTCGAGTAACTCGAATAATTCAGATCAAGTGATAAAATTGAATGATTCAATCCGAACTCGGGTCAATCAGATTCGGTTGTTTAATCAATTCTGGTGGCTCGCATGATTTAATTCATTCTTTATATTTATTGACATTATTTTTTATGTTTATTAAAATTTATGTTCTTATATGAATACAATATATATGTTTACATATTGCATTATAGTTAATATTTTTCGGTTTCATAAGAGAGTTGATTCGAATCAAGTATGATGTGATTCGAATCACGTTGTTAAGGGCTTGATTCAAATGATTCAAGTTAGCATATCACTAATATAAAAATATAATTCGGATATGATTCGGATCATTCGAGTAACCGTCGAATGATTTGGATCAAGTTTGAAACTCGAATGATTCAATTCGGATCAGCCGGATTCGGTTGAATTCGGATGGCTCGCTTGATTTAAATCATTTTGTTATATTACATTTATTTAAATTTTTTATATTTATTAAAAACTATGTTCTTATATGAATACAACATATGATTACAGTTAATATTTTTCGGTTTCATACGAGTTGATTCGAATCAGCTGATTCTTCAACCTAGGTTGTTAGGGTCTTGATTCAAATTATAGATAAAAGAAGACTAATTCAAATGATTCGAGTTGGCACATCATTAATTTAAAAATATAATTTGGATCATTCGAGTAACCGCCGATTGATTCGGATCAAGTGAGAAACTCGAATGATTCAATTCGGATCAACCGGATTCGGTTGAATTCGGATGGCTCGCATGATGTAATTTATTTTTTATATTTATTGACATATTTTTATGTTTATCAAAATTTATGCTCTTATATGATTACAATATATGTTTACAAATTGTATATAGTTAATATTTTTCGGTTCCATGCGAGTTGATTCGAATCCTCTTCTTTTATCTATGATTTGAATGAAGTATAATGTGATTCGAATCAGGTTGTTAGGAGCTTGATTCGAATGATTCGAGTTAGCACATCACTTATTTAAAAATAATTATCTATTTATTAATATTTTATCTATGATTAAAATATATATTTATCAATTCGACTTTTTTTCGTTAATATTTTACGGTTTCATACGAGTTGATTCAAATGATGTAGAATATGCGATTCGAATCAGGTTGTTGAGGAGCTTGATTCGAATGATTCGAGTTGGCACATCACTTATTTAAAAATATACCATCATAATTGAAATATATATTTATCAATTCGACTTTTTTTCGTTAATGTTTTACGGTTTCATACGATCGTATGGAACTCAGTTGATTCGATCGTAACTCAGTTGATTCGAATGAAGTAGAATGTGATTCGAATCAGGTTGTTAGGAGCTTGATTCGAATGATTCGAATTGGCAAATCACTAATTTGAACAAATATCATCATCATTAAAATATATATTTATCAATTCAACATTTTTTGTTGATGTTTTACGGTTTCATACGATCGTATGAAACTCACTTGATTCGAATCAGGTTGTTAGCAGGAGCTTGATTTGAATGATTAGAATTGGTAAATCACTAATTTAAACATACACAATCATATACTCTTTTTTTTATCTATGTGTACAATCATTATTAAAATATATATTATCAATTCGACATTTTAACTTCCCGTAGGGTAAGTTATTGTAATGGGCCAAAAATCGGAATTGAAAATTTTTACATTTCTCGACGTTTTGAAGGTTTCTGAACATTTTGGCATACCTCAGAAAAAATGGATGTGGTGGTGTGGGGGGGGTATGTATGTATGGATACAAATTTCAGTCACGTTTTCGGGCGCACGGATCAACCGATTTGAATGGTTCAAAAAACATTCGATTCCTATCGATAGGGAAAAGAGCTGATTAGTTTTTGGCAAAAGCAGGTCTAGCCGTTTCGGGGATACGGAGCAAAGAGTGCAGAAAATAGAAATCGACTTTTTGAGAGAACGGAGCATCAGATTTGAATGACCTAAAAACATTCAATTAGTAATGATTGGGAGAAGTGGTTATTAGTTTTTGGCAAAGGCAGCGCAGCCAAAAAATGGCAGTTTTTGAGAGAACTAAGCGTCCGATTGAATGATTCAAAGAACTTTCTAACTAACAACATAATTGATTTTGAAAAAAAATTTAAGATTTTTTTAATTTTTTGTATATCGAAAATAATTCAGATTTTATTTTTAATTCTGACTATAGTTCTTATATACTTTAAACAAATAATTTCAACTTGCAATTCAGTTTATATAATTATTATAAATATTAGACAATGTTACAATATATATATTAATAATAATCTATTTGAAAACATTCAGTATTCCTCGAACATTTCGTTACGGTACGGGAAGTTCCAGCAATTTGCCTTAAGGCACGATGCCACCCACCCACTAGTTTTTTGAAAAACTTGTTTAGCTAATTTAGGCCTAATAAACAAATTTTAAATATGGTAACACTGCAATTTTAGCACAAAACCCTTTAGCAAACCCTTTAGAAACAAATTTTAATTATTATAAATATTAATTACTACGAAAGCATGGTTATAGCCTATATATGCATATATAAAATTAAAATCTATTATTTAAACAAATACAATATTTGTAAAATATTTAATTATTGTTATAAACAAATTAATATCCTGCAAAACTACTTTATCCGGTTCGATTAATCTCCATATTGATTAATTATCAATGATTTCCATATTGGTTTTGGGCGCACTTACCAAGATGCACTTTACAAGAACAAATCGATTTGTTAAGATGTAATCCGCGAATTACTGGTCAATCATAAAGATACATATTAATCGATTAAAACTAACAAATTGTAAATTTTATAATAAACTTTAAGTGATATATATTAAAGCATTTATAAGTCAATAAATATTTTTAAATAAATTTCGTTGCAAAAGTGCGTTGTGCAAAAATCGGGATTTGAACATGGAGATGGAGATGCAGATGGAGACTTTTTTGGTGAATATTGCGAATATTAATACTTGATTAATGTTTTTTATAGTTGCAATGTGTTACTATTAGTGGTAAGTATATGTTTTATACAAAAAATCCGATAAAAACTATGTATTTTTATCAAATTTCTGTGTTTTTTGAGCACGTGCACGTGTTTGCAAAAGGCTCCAAATACACTAATTTACGGGTTGATATGGAGCCCCATTAGCTAAATCAACTTGTTAATTGTACCCTTTATGTATTCGATCGTTTTGTTGCAAAAATCATCGTTTTATAATATATTTTTTGTATATTTAGATTGGAGGTTATAAATGTGCATGCGGTAAATACATAAAGCACTACACAAGGGGGCTCTCTGATGTACTCTTATGATTTCTGCAGTCTCCAGTTGATGTATTGTGAAAAATATAGTAAGTATTGTTACTGCATTGTAAATTCTGCCCACAAGTTTTGAGTCGATGAAGACTCGATGGATTTTTTTTAGGCCTTCTGTATACAAAGTACATGTAATTTTTTGTACAAAGGCTCTAATGATATATACATACTGTTTTTGGAGTCTTCAGTTGATTTATATAGAAAAATGCAGCTACTGGGCAGTAAATTGCTGTATTTTATACCCATGTGCTCGTGCTTGCAAAAGGCTCCAAATACCCTAATTTAAAGCTTAATACGTAGCCCTATTGTTTAAATCAACTTGTTAATTATACCCTTTATGTATTTAATTACTTTTTTGCAAAAATCATTGTTTCATAATTAATAATTTTGTATTTTCAATTGTAGGTTATAAACGTGCATGTTGTAAATACAGAACGCACTACACAAGGGGGCTCTCTGGTGTACTGCTACTGTTTTTGAAGTCTCCAGTTGATGTATTGTGAAAAATATAGTAAGTATTGTTAATGCATTGTAAATTCTGCCCACAAGTTTTGAGTCGATGAAGACTCGATTGATTTTTTTAGGCCTTTTGTATATAGATTTTTTTTGTAAAAGGCCTCTGATGGTATACATACTATTTTTGGAGTCTTCAGTTGATTATTATAGAAAATTGCAGCTACTGTGTAGTAAATTTCTGTATTTTATACCCATGTGCTCGTGTTTGTAAAAGGCTCCAAATGCACTAATTTACAGGTTGATATATCCATATATGGAGCCCCATTAGCTAAATCAACTTGTTAATGACACCCTTTATGTATTTAATAACTTTTTTGCAAAAATCATTGTTTCATAATGAATAATTTTGTATTTTCAAATGTAGGTTATAAACATGCATGCAGTAAATGCAGAATGCACTACACAAGGGGGCTCCCTGATGTACTGCTACTGTTTTTGAAGTCTCCAGTTGTTCAGTGAAAAATATAGTAAGTATTATTATTTTATAATACATTATCTATCATACTTTTGAGTTGATGAAGATTCTGAATCTTATCGAGACTGCTAAGTCACTTTATTTTAGTTCAGTTTATACTTAATTATATGTGGGAGCTCCAATAGAACACATTTATGATTTATGGCAACTTATATACAATATTCAGAGTCTTCAGTTAATATATATTGCAAAATTTAGTATTATTATTACTGTGTACTAAATTTTGTTCAAGTTTGTTTTGATAAAGTTTCAATTTGTTGTTTCAAGCCATCAGCTTACAAAATTATTCGTATGGGGGCTCTAATATACAGATAATATTTATGGAGTCTTCAGTTAATGTATATTGACAAAAACAGTAATTTGTTGTTAATGTGCAATAAGATTTGCTTAAGTTTTTAGTCGATGAAGATTCTGCAACCATAATAATTAATTTTTATACAATTTTCAAATGAATTCAGATTTAATATTAGTATGGGGGCTCTAAAAATATACAAATACGATTGTTGGAGTCTTCAAACAGAATTCTGTTGATATATGTTCAACAATACAACATTACTGTTCTTATGTAGTAAATTTTTCTTAAAAGTTTTGATTGATAAAGATTATCTATGCAAAAAGTATATAATTAAAAATATAAAGGGGGCTCATTTTTGGAATCATATATATTTGAAGTCTTTAGTTGATGTACGTTGAAGAAAACGTGTATATTACTGTGAAGTAAATATTCCTTAAACGTTTTGAGTATATGTAAGTTTTGCAACCATACTTACTTTTTTGAGCCATCAATATACAAAAAATATTGAATTCAATAAACAATTCCTCATAGGGGGGCTCATTTATAGAGATACTATTTTTATTGGAGTATTATTTGTTTAATTGCTTATATTTGCTTATGTTTTGACTCAATGGAGATTCTGCAACTGTATTCATTTATTTTTAAGACATCCAGTATACAATTTTCAAACGAATACATAATTATCACTAGTAGGGGGGCTCTAATAATATAGAGCTATGATTTTAGAGTCTTCAGTTGATATTTATTTTCAAATATTATTGTTGTATAATAAATTTTGCTCAAAACTTAATTAGGTATTGGTTGATGAAGATTACTATCCCAAAAAATGTAGAATTTAATATAGATTTATTCACAGGGAGGCTCTAGTACTACAGATATACAATTTAAGGAGTCTTCAGTTAATGTATGTTAAGAATAACAGCATATTGTTACTGTTTACCGAATTTTGCTTGAAAGTTTTGATCGAAGATGATTATTTATACGAAAAATTTAGAATTCAATACAGATTTATTCACAGGGGGGCTGTAATGAAATACAAATACAATTTTTGGAGACTTTAGGTGATGTATATTCAAAAATGCAGAATATATTATTACTGTATAGCAACTTCTGCTTAAAAGTTTTGAGTCGATAAAGATTCAATTCATTTTTTCAAGCCATCAGCATAGAAAATTATTCATAGGGGGGCTATTTTATACAGATACTGTTCTTGTTAAGACTCAATCAATGTAGATTGACAGAAACAGTAATTTGTTACTGTATAATAAGATTTGCTTAAGTTTTTAGTTGCTGAAGATAATTTGCAATCGTATTTGTTTTTTTTTATTATACGTAGGGGGGCTCTTGAATACAGATACTATTTTTGGAGTCTTGAATCAATATAGGTTGACAAAAGCAGTAATTTATTGTTACTGTATAATAATATCTGCTTAAGTTTTTAGTTGATGAAGATTATGCAACCATTTATTTTGTCGATCTTATATGTAGGGGGGCTCCTAAATCAGATACTGTTTTTGGATTTTTAAATCAATGTACATTGACAAAAACAGTAATTTTTAGTTTCTGAAGATTGTGCAATCGTAATCATTTTTTTTTTTAACCTATCAATATACAATTTCCAAATCAATACATAACTATTAGTAGGGGGCTTTTTTTAATATTGAATTTTATATGTAGGGGGGCTCTTAAATACTGAAATTATTTTTGGAGTCTTAAATTAATGTACATTGACAAAAACAGTTATTTTCAGTTTCTGAAGATTGTGCAATCGTAATCATTTAATTTTAAGCCATCACTCCATCAGTATACAATTTTTAATACATAATTATTAGTATAGGGGCTCTTTTTAATATTGAGTTTTATATATAAGGGGGCTCCTGTATATATATATACGACTTAAGGAGTCTTCGGATAATGTGTATTGAAAAAAAATCTATATGTTGTTACTATGTTAAGTTTTTTTTTGATTTATAAATTTATTAATGAATAGCTAAAACTCTATTTTAGTTTATAATAATTTATTACACAAGTACGAACTCAGTTAAATACACATATTTGACTTTAAATCTTTATCGAGACAGCTTATATTAACTTAGATTTATTATTATAATAACAATTACAAATATTACATTTTAATTATAAATATGATAATTACAATTATCATTACATTATAATTACAATTATTAATTATTAATTACATTGATTTAATTTACTTACAATTAATTTTTATTCAGTACAATTCTAATTTAATATTAATTATTTATAACAAATGGTACAGTTATATTAAAAATAGTTCTAATTAGAATATAAACTAATATTAGGACACTTATTAATCCTATTAATATTGTTGTTATATAGGTGAGTGATGATTCTTCGACTTCGTGCTGCTGATACTTGTTGCAGAGCCCCATCTGAAATGGTGAGTGGTATATTATAATTAATTATATTTTAATATGTATATATATATATATATATATATATATAAACAATGCATTCTGAGTGGTCAGTTTTTTTTTTTTTTAATTTTGATATTGCATGACTCACCAAATTGACTCAGTCAGTCAGTCATCAATTCATATGGCACAAGCATTTATCAAGAACTATACATAATGCTATTTTAGATATTCATATTTTAAATTTTAAATTATAATACCCTGATGATGAGACAAATTTAGTCTCGAAACGTTTGTAAAATGAATATTATTTAATAGATTAGTGCAAAAAAAGTCTGTTCATATTTCTAAATTAATATTTTATCATTCAGGATACATTGTTGATGTTGATATATATGTTGTCAAGGGCAATACATCAATTTCAAAGATTTATATAGTTTGTATAAATTTTTCAGACCACTGATGATGAAATAAAATTATATAGTGAAACGTATGGATTAAAATAAAAATTTATACAAACTATATGAATGTTTGAAATTGATGTATTGCCCTTAAATAATAACATATATATATTTATATTTATATATATATATATATATATTTATATTAATTAATTAATTTTTTAATATATTAAAATTATAATTAACATAAATGGGTACATGTTAACCCTACGAGTGTCTTCTGCAAGTGACCCTGCTATACAGAACAGCAACCCACCCAGTAGCACTACTGAGTGGGCATAATAAACATATTATAATTTTCCAATCAATATCAATCAAAATGTACAAATTTATAAATTTCTAAAGAACTCAAGGTTATAACAAATTGTAAATTGATTTAAAATTCCAATTATTTTTTTTTTTAATTAAAATTCTTAATAATTCAGTGATAATTTTGGATAAACACTGGTTGGCGTCACTTTTACACATGATTTTATAACTTACCCATCCTCCGTGAGCGTTTATCCAAATGATTAGTTCGTATTCTACAATTTCACCAAAGGCTTCGATAAGTCTTGGTAGGGCATCTGCTTTGGATTGTTGAAGACAGTCTACGGCTAGGCCTCCACAAATACAAAACAGGGACACTATCTGAAAATTAAAGGACCACTTTCAGTAATTTTTAGAATATTTTTATGGTAGTACTATATTTGTTCTAAAACAGTTTTTGTTTAATAATTGAGTAATTTTGTTGCTTATTTAAAAGAATTTTTATCCTAAAAATTGTAGAAAAGGCTTTAAAAGTCTGGTCATTGTCAAAAATAGACTGATGGAGTTCCAAAATTTCATAATTTCATTTTATTCCAAATTTTCTAACCATTACCAGAGATTTTGAAAATTGGCATATGATCATGTAACATTTATTTATTTTTCAATGTTGCCCTGGTAGTGTTGTGGCATAGTTATTTGACAAGTTGGTTTGGTTGTTCCTTGATGCGGCTTTTGAAATTGTCTGGATGTTCACTTTGTGAGTGAAAAATCTTTAGTTTATTATTTGCAGACAATCTAAAGTATCATGTACTCAAATTGGATCATTGGATCATCAATCAGAGGTTTGCAAAATTGGATGGTAGATAAAAGATGTTGACCAGTTTTTCTAATTTATAAAGGATCATCAGTTAGTCCTTTTTGCAAACCAGTTTTTGGTTTTGATAACCAGTTGGTGTGGTATTTTTTTTACCTTTGGCCAAGTTATTCCCTGTTTGAAAATTCCTCGTGAGACATTACACAAAATGGTGGCTGGTGCATCATTGGAAGTCAACATTGGAGTCATGCAGGCTTGTCTGGTTATATGTGTGTAGACACTTGGATGAGATCGTTCCATTTCTAAACCTATCTGCAAAAAAAAAAAAATAGACAGAAATAATTTATTAAAATTCCCAAGGAGAAGTTTATGTTCTAGTCAGTTTGATCGTTTGATATATTATTATTCGTCATTCTGAATTGTTTGACATCGAATTTGGATAAAGTATTTGTAAGAAAAAATACAACCACTAATTAGACCTAAATAATTTACAAAAAAAGATCCTAAAATATTATACTAATTAGACAGAAATAATTTATAAACTTCCCCAAGGAGAAGTTCATGTTCTCACCAGTTTGTATTGTTAATTTTATGCTTCAAGTCATTCTGAATCGTTTGACATAGAAATTGATTAAAGTATTTGTAAGAACAAATACAACATACTAATTAGACAGAAGTAATTTACAAACTAACATTCTAAAATATTATAGGCTTACGAAAAGTGCAATCTTTTGATTTGATTATATTGTTTGTTCATGCATATAGTTAATGTAACTTGCAATATGCTAAAATGTCACTTACATCTAGTTTATTTACTTACATAACAATAAAACTAATTTAATGTATTTGTAATAAAAAGTATTGAAAATAACGCTTACCATGCATATCCAAGCCTTAGGAAAAATGTATGAGAAAACGTTATGTTAGGTTCGGACTACATGGAAAGCTTTCATGGAATTTAAACTATTTATCCTATAAAATTACTGAAAAGTTGTTAAATTGAAATTCTTATTGATTACATCGATTATTATTATCTAATTTCTGGAATTTTATGCTCTTGCTCTAAGGTTCTCAAACTTAGTTTACAACTTATTTTATAATAATTAATACTGACTGCTAACAATATCGGATAAACTTTAGCTGTAACAGCAGAGATCTCTTGACTATTTTTCTCCGAATTGTCCTGTTGGCTTATATCAGTGTTCCTCAAACGTTGAAGAGCAACACGGCGCACAGCTCGAGAACCACTGCGACGGGTTCGACCTAATACATAGCGGACAGCTAAATGTCTTCCCTGGAATAAAAGACGGATTTATGAGTATACCGAGTTGTTGTAGGGACTTTTGGTGTTAGACAATGTTGCAGATTTAAATTTTTCAAGTTTAATTTTGTACAAATTTGCTTCAACATCATTGATATCAATCAAATGGTTTAAAAGTTACAAGAGATGTAATAAATAAATGCATAGATTTTCCAATCATGATGACTAGATATATAGACATAAACATAACAATAACAATTTTAGTGATTTTAGAGTAGACTGATTTGCTCTAGTGTCTTTTGTTGTTACAGTAATTTGTAGGTTATTTAATTATGTGCAAATTTGTCTCTCGCCACATACTTATTAATTGAATATTGTAAAAGTTACAAGAGATTCAATAAATAAATGCATAGATTTGTTAATCATGTTAAACACTAGATATAGACATAACTATTTTTGATAGTGATTTTGGAGTGTACTGAGTTGCCTTAGGGTCTTTTGTTGTTCGAATAGGTTTTAGGTCATATTAATTGAATGGTTGGAACTTTGAAGGTTACAAGAGATATACGATAAATAAATCCATAGAGTTGTCTATCTATTATGATGATGGACGTTAAAATATAACAACAACAATTTTAGTGATTATAGAGTAGACTGAGTTGCTCTAGGGTATTTTGTTGTTACAGTATTCAATTGTGTACAAGTTTATCTTTTACCACATCCATATTAATCGAATGGTTTAAAAGTTACAGAAACGCAATCAAAAAGAGTACATTGAATGAAAATTTTAACAGCAAGTCTTTATTTAGGCTTCTTTGGGGTATACTGAATTGGTATAGAGACTTTTGATGTTGAAAAATTTTGTACATTATTTAATTCTGAACACATTTATTAGTTGCATCAAACATACTAATTGAATGGTTTTAAAAAAATAGAGCTGATATAAGTGCAAGTGCAAATTGTGATTTGCTAGGACCATTATTAATGTTCTCTTGAAATTTGAGTATACCGAGTAGTTGCTGGTTGTTTTAGTTGTTAGACAAAATTGTACATCATTTAATTTTGCACAAATTTGTCTTATTCCTCATTCACATTAATCGATTAGTTTGAAAGTTACAAGAGATATAATAAAGAAATACATAAGGTTTGCAGAGTCTATAGTTTCTGTTCTATTCCCAGTACAGTGGACTGATTGGGGCTAATTAATTAATTTTGTTAGTTAATTACCTGATCAATTATGGTCTGTGTAGGTATCGTGTGGTTTCTCCAACCCAAACCAATGGTTGTCGATAATTTTCTGGTGACTGCATCACTCACATTACTCAATCTGAAAAAAAAAAAATATTTACAATATCTCTTGCAACTTTTAAACCATTCGATTAATATGAATGGTGTGTGAGACAAATTTGCACAGAATTAAATGTAGAATATTGTCTAATAACTAAATATGTACATCATAGGTTCCCAAACTTGTGTCGTTGGACCTCTTACACTTTGCCTTGGACATCCTATTCATCCCAAATCGATTTTTTTTTTAATTTTTGCTTGTACTAATATTTAGTATTAAACATTTGAAGTAATGATTCAAATACATATTTAAACATTAATTAATTGGTTTTGAAATAATAATAAAAAATAGATATTAACAAGTTTATTTTTAATTTCAAGGTAATTCGTTTTCGCTGATGTTAATTGTGAACAAATTTATCTTTCACCACATTCATATTAATCGAATGGTTTAAAAAGTTACAAGAGATATGATAAATAAATGCATAGTAGTAAATCATAGCAGATTCTTTTTTTGAGACGCCTTTGTGGTAAATTCATAATCTAATTCATTTATGACGACTTAGACGAGCTTTGTATCTGCAGCAGTAAAGACTAATTTCTTCTTCTTTAGTTGGAAATTCTGAGATCTTGATGTATCAACCAATTGGGAACATATTTGAGAGCGTTAACGATTTCTTTCAAAATCTTATTTTGGAACCTTTGAAGAATAGTTATGTTCGATTTACTGGCCGCACCCCATAATTGTAAGCCGTAGGACCATATTGGTTTAATAATTGTCTTGTATATTAGGAGTTTATTTTCTATTGTGAATTGTAATTTCCACCCCATTAACGAATCGTGATGACTAGTTATAGACATAAACATTTAACAAAAACAATTTTAGTGATTTTAGAGTAGACTGTGTTATTAGACCCTTGGAATCACTGATCTACATCAACCTGGAATTTTCTAAAAATGCTACAATATTCACAAGTGACCCCAAATTTCAAAACCTCTAATTCCTGTTATTTATATTACTATTATTTCCTTTATTTTTGGAAAATTTACCTCCGTCTTGCGGTCAGGCTGGACCCAGGTTCAGGTAGAAGTGACCCTATGCAGACTGGTATCGAGAATTTGCGTTTTGTTTCGAATTTTGGGACCTCTAGCAGATTTCCTGACATTTTTCATACTGGGAAAGAAAGAATATAAATATAAATTTTATATTTTTGAGGGATTTGTTATAGGAAATGATTTACTTATAATATATTTATTATAATGAATAACAGTATATATATACTGTTTTTTAATGGAACTTGATAATATTAAAGTTTTTTTTTTAATAGTTAATACTACAAGTTATGCTAAAATTTTTGATAATTTTTATATTAATTTATAATACTATTTTTATTTTCATCCATATTTCATTCATCCTTCATTAGTTTTTCAATGAGAATTCATCATTCTTAGAATTTTTTTTATTAGTATTTTACATTACACACACACACATATATATATATATATATATATATATATATATATATATATATATAATGTATGTGTGAGAGTAGATTAAATTTAGTGAGACAAAGAAATATGAATATTGTAGAGAGTGTAATTAGAGACAATAAACGAGTAATTAGAGAAGAGGTGTATTACGAAGTTAACATATATTATTTTTTATATTTCATTTATTTATAAGACTGCTCGAGTCTATTTATTTATTATTGGTCTATTAATCTATTTATCTATTGCATGTCTATTTATCTGTTGCATGTTCATTTATCTATTCATATAAGTATCTATATTTATTATCTATCTATTTAGTTTTTTTTGTATATTCATGTTTTTTAGTAATTTTGAGACATTTCTGAACATATAAAGACATTTAGTTTTTTTTTGTTTGAAGACAAAGTTAGGAAGAATTTTTAGAACATTTTAAGATATTTTTAGTACATTATAATATACTCTAAAATATAAGATATTTTAAAACATTTTAAGATATTTTCAAGACATTTCGAAGTATTTTTAAAACAATTTGACATTTAAAGATTTTTAATAATTGTAAGACATTTTCAAGTGTTCAAGAAAATTGCCAGATTTTTATTTATATTATTTTTTGTCAGTCTTTTATTTATATCTTTTATCTATATACATTCTTATTTATATCTTTTTTAGATTATTTTAGATATTTTTAGACGTTAGTACACATTTTCAGATATTTTTATTTATATGTTTAAAAAAATTATTAATTTTTAGGTAGTTCTAGATATTTTTAAAAACTCCAAGACATTTCTAGACTTTTTTTAGTTATATAAACATATTAATAGACTTCTTTTTTAGAAATTTTTTAATATTGATATATTATATACATGTTATAATTTACTAATTCAATTACTGCTTTATTTATGACTATTTTAGGCTATTTATTTATTGTATGTATTTATTTATTGCATGTCTATTTATCTGTTTATCTATGTATCTCTATTTATTTATCTATCTATCTATCTAGTTTTTTCTGTATCTATTTATCTATATTCAATTTATTCATGTATTTATAAATATTGTTTTAATACTTTTTAACCACTTTAATTATAATAATAATATATAATTATGCTTATTTCACTATTGATTTATTTACTCTTCTGTATCTATTCATCTAAATTTATTTATTTTATTCCTCATTTATAAATATTTTTTATATACTTATTATTTAGTCATTTTGTTAATTTTAATATATAGTTATATTTAACTATTTATTTATTTATATATCTATTTATCTAAAAAATTTTTTTATATCTATTTATTTATACACTAGTTGTTGATCTACTTTGGTAAACTATTTTTTGATTTGTTTTAATATTTTTTTTTGCTATTTGTTATACACTTTTTTGTTTAAAACATTTAATTATACATTGGTTTATTTATGCATATATTTATCTATTCATCCTCTTTTTATTTATCTATTTATTTATTCAACTATTTATTATTTCAAAAATTTTGTTTTAGAAATAATTTGCTATATATTAATAAATAAATGAATTTATTTTTATGTATACATTTGAATAATTGTTAGTTCAGCTATTTATTTATTTCTATGTTGATGTATCTAATTGGGATATTATTTATCTGTCTATCTATTCACCTATTTATTTATCTATTTATCTATTTAACTATTTATTTCTCTGTCTGTATTTTTGAAATAAGTTGCTTTTTTATTTGCTTTTTCAATTTACGGGTATATTTGCATTTATTTTTATGTATTTATCTCAATAATTATTTATTTATCTATTTATTCTTATATTTATGTAGATAATTGAATTATTATTTATCTGTCCATTTATTTATTTATACACATATTTCTCTAAACTTTATTCATAAACTGTAAAATGTATTTTTCTTGAATACACTTCTTGTTTTTCTTCATATCTATTTATTTTTTCTGTTCATTCATTCATACATTTATTAATTTAATTATTTATACATTTATTATTCTATTTATTTTTTTATTTATTCACCTCTTTTTATATTTTGGTAATACTATTTTTTATTAACTACTATTTTTAATTTTCTTGCATGTTTCCTTTGTATATTTCTGTATTTCTTGTATATATCTATTTATTCTAAATTATTTATATATATATATATATATATATATATTAATAACAATTTATTAAATTATTAATTTAGTTTAGTAATTGAATATATTTAAATTGTTTATAAATTGAACTTCTTACTGTGACTAAACTGTTTTAAGCACTTTTGTTCGCTCGGTGGCTTATCTTGGATAAATATAATAAAGATATACACTTTTATATATTTATATATACATACATATATATATATATATATATATATATATATATATATATATATATATATATATATATATACAAATGTATATTATCTATAATAAAACACCTGTTTCTATATGCGTAAGAACGAACTTTGTAATACTTTTTTTTCCTAATCGATTTTTATTACTTACAACTTTTATTACCGTTTAATTGTACTCTAATAACTCTTTTTTATTTGTTTGTGAGATTGCTAATAATATTATATATATATATATATATATATATATATATATATATATATTAATTAATTATATTATTTTGGATATTTCGATTTTTAAACTTCAGTCTCTTCTCCAAAAGTTCTTAAATTTTTCTTTCAAGTAATTCTCAAGTCACTTTTTTTTTGACTTTGTGTACGTGTACATTAGTCATATACATTTTATTTTTATTGGTTATTTTGCAGTTTAAACATTTTACAAAAAAAATGTTTTTATTCAATAATTTTTCAATCCTGCATTTTATTTTTCTTTATAATTTTTATTAGTCATATTTCCTAAATACAAAAGTTTTTGTTCGACAAGTGTTTTGTGCGAAATTCTCTGAATTTTATTTCTGAAAATTCTATATAATAAAATTGAAGGTAGCATAATTTACCTGTAGATCTTTTTTGGGAATTTTATATGAAGTATCGCTAGTAATATGAATACAGGGCTGCATTTTAATTATAAGTGTTAGATAAAAATAAATTTTAATTATGGTTACTGCCCAAAACTTGGTTTGTGAAAATAATTTTTTTTAAATTATTTTTTGAGACAATTTTTTCGAGAAGAAACACTTGAAAATGTCTTAACAATTATTAGAAATCTGAAAATATACTTATTTTATTGATTGAAAGAAATAAGTGAATGAATAATGAAATAAATTAATAAATAACTTTATTTATTATTTTTTGTGAAAGATTGTTGAGAGCTGTATTAGATGCATCATTAAGAGAAATATCCCATTCAGCATCAGAATTTTTTGGATTTCAGTAAATACACTGAAAAATTAAATTAATATATATATATATATATATAATATATATATATATAATAAAATAAAAAAAACAATATAACTGAAAAATTAAATTAATATATATAATAAAATAAATAGAATAATAAATAGATTAATAAATAAATTTATTATCTTTTGTGATTGATTGTTGAGAGCTGTGTTAGATGCATCATCAAGAGAAATATCCTATTCAGCATCAGTTTTTTTGAATTTCAGTAAATACACTGAAAAATTCAATTAAAATGTATTTCTAATAATGTCTTAAATTGTTTTAGAAAATATCTTGAAATGTTTTGAAATATCTTCAAGAAAAATCTGAAGTGTGTGTAAACAACGAATCTAAATTCTACTAAACAAATTTAAATTTCTACTAAATAAATCTAAATTCTACTAAACAAATTTAATTTTTATTTAAAAAAAATTAGATTTCTACTAAACAAATTTAGTTTCCATTAAACAAATTTAAATTTCCATTAAACAAATCTAAATTTCTGCTAAAACATCTAAATTTCTACTAAAAAAATTTAGTTTTTTATAGAAAAATCTAAATTTATATAGAAAAAATCTAAATTTTTATAAAAAAATCTAAATTTCTACTAAACAAATCTGAATTTCTACCAAAAATATCTGAATGTCTATAAACAAATCTAAATTTCTATAATCAAATCTAAACTTCTACTAAAAAAGTCTGAATTTTTACTAAAAAATTTGATTTTCTACTAAAATCTGAATTTCTACTAAAAACTCTGAATTTCTTTAAACAAATTTAAATTCCTATAAAAAAATGAATTTCTACTAAAAAAAATTTAAATTCCTATAAAAAAATCTGAGTTTCTATAAACACTTATCTAAATTTCTATAAACACTAATCTGACTTTCTATAAAAAAATTAGATTTTCACAAATAAATCTGAATTTTCATAAACAATAATCTAAATTTCTTTAAAAAAAATAGATTTCCACAAATAAATCTGAATTTCAATAAAAAAAAATTAATTTCTATAAAAAACAGATTTCTATAAACAAATTTGTTTATAGAAATCTGTTTTTTTATAGAAATTATTTTTTTTTTATTGAAATTCAGATTTATTTGTGGAAATCTATTTATATTTATAGAAATTTAGATTTAAATCTAAATTTCTATAAAAAAAATATCTATAAAATTCTAATTAAAAATATGTAACTAATAATTTGCACAATTTACATTATGCTCGAAGGTGCAAGACCGACTTAAGTGGCGTATAATGCAAGAAATCGTATTAAGCATATGGTGCTAGCGTAATATACGGTAAATCCCATTAGTCAGTTTAATTGGGTCCTACTGTATATTATTTATTACATTTATTTATTTAAACAATCAATGTCGAGCACGCAATCTTGCGACAAACAATATGTAGTAAATATATAATAATTATTCTATTCTTTTGTTTTAAATAAAGAAAAAAACTCAAGACATATGTTTATCAACGAAGGCAACTACTCCTAATTTGAGAGCTGGTGGAAAAAACTTACTCAATCGAAATTGTTGACATTGATAATTATAGAAGACAAGTATAAAAGTAATAGTTTGAAATTAAAATTTCATTTAATAATAGATTATGATGAAATCAAGAAATTTATTATTTGAGAGAATATCTATTACTCTTCTGGGTCCGATTCAGTGTTCGTTTTCGAACTGGATTGTACTTACCACAATCCAGTAAGAAAACAAACACAGGATCGGATCCAATTCTTCAAAAAGAGTGCCTTGGAGAAGAAAGAATGCAGACGGTTGACGACGTACGCGAGAAGGGGAAATGCAGGGAATTGAAAGCTGAAGCACAAGACCAGGAAACATGAAAGCAGAATTAAATATGATAAATTTTTAAATTTAGTGTCTTGGGAAGAAGAATGCAGACGGTTGATGATTACGCGAGAAGAAGAAATGGAAGGACTGAAAGCTGAGGCATAATTCAGGAAACATGAGAGCAGAATTAGATATAATTTTTTTTAATTTATCAAGTTTATCACAGTTTATCTTTACTGAAATTCAAAAAACTGATTCTTTTACGCTTATGTGGTATTTGGGACGCTGAATGGGAGATTTTGCTTGATGATGCATTTAATACAGCCAACAATAATAACTAAAGTTAATAAAGGTATTCATTTTTTTTAAAGTCCCGTTTAGGGTATATAGTAATCGCAAAAAAAATCGAAAATGAAAAATTTTTATATAATTTACGTTTCAAAGGTTCTGAATATTTCAGAATACTTTAGAAAAATGGATTGTAGGTGTGTGAGGGTGGGATACAAATTTCGTCGACGATGTCGGGAAACACGGATGAAGCGATTTGAATAAAATCAGTCGATTCGTATTGATAAGGAGACGTGCTGATTAGTTTTTGGCGAAGGCAGGTCTAGCGTTCGAAGATATGGGGCAAAAAGTGCCAAAAACGGTAACTCAGTTTTTAGAGACCGATTGGATAATTAAAAAACATTTTACTTGATTACAAGATAACAGAAATGATCACATTTTCATGAAGGCAGCTCTAGCGGTTTCGAGATCTAGTAAAAAACGTAAAAAAATGCCATTGGCGGTCAAAAATGATCATTTGACATATGCAATCAAATTATCAGATATTTTAAAGGATTTTAACAATAAGTATGAATTTTGTTGTTCCTATGGGTTCCGTACCAATGCTTATCCGTTGACGGCGACGCGGCCTTACGCGCTTCGATATTTCGTCTCTATGCAGTTAAAGCAGTACGATCCTTCGAAAAAGTTCAGAATTTCCAGAATATGTCAAAATAAAGAGTAATTTTTTATCAAATTAATAGTTTCTCAAAAATCTAATTTTCAGAGGAAAATTGTTTTCAAAAATGTTAATCTTTTAAAAAAAAAAATTGGTACGAAAAGTTCCAGCAATGCCTTAAGGCACGATGCCATGCGCCCCACTAGTAAGTAATCTATTTATTTTATTATATATTTTAATTTAATTGTTTAGTGTATTTACTGAAATCCAAAAAAATGCTGATGCTGAATGGGATATTTCTTTTGATGATGCATAATACAGATCAGCCATCAATCACAAAAGATAATAAATCTAATAATTATTAATCTATTTTTTTATTCTATT
>NW_020536999.1:92244763-92273133 GCF_003426905.1 Ctenocephalides felis
GTGTATGTATGTATATTTGTCTACAAATGAGTGTATGTATGTATATTTGTCTACAAATGAGTGTGTATGTATATATATATATATATATATATATATTTGTCTACAAATGTGTGTATGTATGTGTATTCGTCTACAAATGTGTGTATGCATGTATATTGTCTACAAATGTTTGTATATATGTATATTCGTCTACAATGTTTGTATGTATGTATATGCGCCTACAAATGTGTATATGTATGTATATTGTCTATAAATATGTATGCATATGTATATTTGTGTATAAATGTGGGAGTATGTGCGTATTTGTGTATATTTTTATAAATATAAGTTTGTGCTTAAATAAATATATGTATATGTATATGCACACCTCTATATAAATGGTGTATATACAAAATAAGTTTGAGCATAAATGTTTATATGTATATGTATTTGCACACCGTTATGTATAAATGTGTGTAAATACAAATAAGTTGTGCATAAATGTATATATGTATATGTATATGCATACTTTACATTATTACCAGGAACGCTTCTAGGGTTCTCAGCGCCCTCATGCCATTTTTTTTTCTAGAGCCTCCTCCCCTATTATTTTACCTGTTTTAACAGTTTATTATTAAAATTATTAATTAATATTTGGCTTTTGAAACGTTTTACTTATTTATTTTCATGCGATTTATTCTATTGAGCAAATCATAGAGAGCAAATAAATTCTTGTCTTTCATTATTAAACATAACCATAGTCCATAACACTGGTACTTCATGTTGGATTATTTTAATTTAATTGTTTATTATTTAAGATATCCAAAATTGCATCTTAAACTTCTCCTAATTCGTGAGAGCCGAATTGTATGTATTCATCTTTACTTTTCCATCTGTTATTTTAAAGTGAAATTTTCTATTTTATTGTATTTTAAAAATATTGTGCAAAGATTAGTAAAAGATGCAAAGAAATTATATATTTCTCGAATGATACTGAAAAAAAAAACAACTATATTGAAAATTTCAAATTCAAAGCTTGTGTTGGCGCCCCCTAACACGTGCGCTCGTATTTTTCGCATGCGTCGCATTCAAGGCAGGACCGGCCCTGATTATTACTTAATTTCATATTTTAAGTGAAATAATTTGTCAAATCCTGTTCATCTGCCATACACATACTGCTTCTTATATTATTTTAATTTCTGGCACATCCCAGCTACTTTTTGGCAATAATAATATAGACATATCATTTTTCTTATTAATAATCATGAATTTATTATACATATTCTAATATTGTCCAGGCTCATAAGTAAATTGAAATTTTTGGCAAATGTCAGTCTTCACTTGTTTTTAATGTCAAACTATGCCTTAAATATTTTCAAGGTCAAACAATGATAAGCGGTTTTTTGCAATTTTTTCCATTTATTTCTACAATCTAACTATATTTCTATGAATCTAAAAAATCTAGAAAATTTTCCGAGCAAACTTCAGGAAGATTCATGAAAATCCGAATAATCATTTAGGAGGAGTATATTTACATACATCATTACAGAAGAATTTAATATATATAACATATATATATATATATATATATATATATATATACATGAAAACAAAGATAATTTGCTGACAAATGCTCCTATCATTGTTCTATAGCATCTGCAATTGATTTGGCTTTGTAATGCTTTACAAACATGTGTATGTACTTGTGTATATATGCCACTAATTGAATAATTGTTGCTCAATTTATATTTATTTTTCATATTGGAATCATAGAATAGAATATCGAGTATTTTATTTTTAATAATAATAATAATAAATGGTAGTGTGCCCGAAGGCAGGTCCATGGTGTGAGAGCCACAACAACAAATGATTTCCTTGCCCTTCATACCATTACCACTATTATCTATCCCAACTTTTTTAAATTTTTTTTAATATATTTTTAATAATATAGAATTAAATTTAATTAATTTATGAATGGTTCAATAACACAATTAGCTATTCTTTTAATAATTAATTCAGAAATTAAAATAAATTTCATAATATAATATACTAATAATCATTGAATTATTTGAATTGTTAATTTGTATTTAAGTAATTTTTAATATTAATATTAAATTATTAAAAAAGTATATTATATTATAAGCTCAAGTTTCTTCAAGTGTTTTGTTTTGTTCCATATGGTCTTGAATGAATCACAAAAACTTTCAGTAAATATATATCTACTTAACAACGTACTTTCAACTTCAATTTTACAATCATTTATTGATTTCTATACATTATCTCTTTTTGCAACATAATCCAACTGCTAATTTCCAGAGCAACCTCAATTATCAATCAAAATTAAGGGGGTTGTTTGTTTTTTCTTTTGCAAAAAATGCAAGGTTTTTGTTTTTGTTTTTCTCGAAATGTATTTATCATAAAGACATGCGTTTTTTTTTAAACAAAAATTACAAAATCATAGAATATTACGAAATTTTCTTTTTTTTTTGCTATCATTTTTTAACCAGGGGCGGCCAAAATCAGCCTTGCAAAATCGATCTTTTATTGCAGTGGTGAACAAATTAAAAAAAAATGTCGATCCGACTTGTAGTTTTTTTTTTAATTTGTGGCACCGCATTGAAAAAAGTCAATTTGAGAAAAACGTATTTAAAGTTTTTAATATAATGTACTAAATACATCATTTAATTTAATGTACTAAATATACACCGTGGTTTTCAAAGATGCTGACACATTAAAAAGGTCATGTGCATGAGGTATTATAATGAAAAAGAGAGCAGCTGGCATACAATAGCTCGCGGAGCGATGAAAAAAACGGTTTTAGAGGATGATACATATAGAGATATGTATATCTATAACTTCGTCAAAAAAATAGATATTGAGATGATTTTTTTTAAATAATTCTAAGGTTTTTAGTTTTCATAATATCAAAAAATCTCAAAATCGAAAAAAAATAAAAACCCAACAACCGCCTTAAATTTAAAATATTATATTTTTTTGCTATATTTTATAAAGGTATAAATGTTTATTTAATGATTTTTTCCAGTGGCGCGTAAAATGAGCGACAGGGTTGGCCAGAGCTCGTCCGCCCCTGCCCCTCGCGCCACGCTGGGGCAGGGGGGGGTCGACCAAACCACTCAACCACTCCAGGTAAATAATAATAAATTAAATAAATAATAATTACCAATATTGAGAATAATCAATCATTTATTAATGTGTTTCTTCTCTCCCCAGTCGATCAGAAAATCATCAATCTCAGATTCCCTAGGCGGTCAGAGCGTTCGGCAGCTGCTGACCGCCGGAGGTCAGTCCAGGACAACGACGAGTGTCAGCAGTGCCAACCATCCATCGATCAACATCAGCAGTGGTTTGAATCCGATTAATGCCAGTGTCAGTAGTAGTAGTAGTGTTTGTGGTGAAACGAACAAAACTATGACGCCGATAAATAGGACTAGTAGTAATATTAGTAGTAGTAGTAGCACTAGTGGTGTGTCGAATATCAGTGTCAGCGGCCAACACAGTCGGGGGCAGAGCCCGTTTTCGAACAGAGTGCAGGGTCTGCAGTTGGGAGGCAGGCAGGTCGGTAGCAGTGCCAGTTTGGAGTCACCGGAGATCGCACAGAGATTGCAAGGTAAGGGATAAGGGATAGATGTGAACATACACAATATAAGGTGTAGTAACAAGAAATCTATTATTTTTCCAATTGTTTTTTTTTATCTATTAAGTCCCATCAGGGATGGGACCAAATCCAAATTGAATTTAAAGAAAGCTATTGCCCAAAAGCGGCCAATGGGAGGAAAATGGTGTTCCACAACACATCATTAGTGACACCAAGTGATTACCATCTGTTCCTTGATATGGTCTTCCGGCCAATGGGAGGAAAATGGTGTTCTACAACACATCATTAGTGATACCAAGTGATTACCATCTGTTCCTTGATATGGTCTTGCGGCCAATGGGAGGAAAATGGTGTTCTACAACACATCATTAGTGATACCAAGTGATTACTATCTGTTCCTTGATCTGGTTCATGGATGGTGAAAAAATCGCTTCAAGAAAGGCTTGTGAAAATCATCTGTATCATTTTTTGCCAATAGGGTTGAGGGCTTCTGATAGACTCACCAAGATACTTCAGGAACTTGGTTGGGAGGTTCTTATAGTATGGACCTGGCACCAAGCAATTACCATCTGTTCCTTGATCTGGTCCATGACAAACGCTTATGCTGGTGAAAAATTCGCTCCAAGAGAACCTTGGCAAATCAACTGTATCATTTTTTGCCAATAGGGTTGATGGCTTCTGATGCTTACCATGAAGCTTCAGGAGCTTGGTTGGGAGGTTCTTATGAATCCACCTTATTGTCCAAACCTGGCACCAAGCCATTACCATCTGTTCCTTGATCTGGTTCATGGCTGGTGAAAAATTCGCTCCAAGAGAACCTTGGCAAATCAATTGTATCATTTTTTGCCAATAGGGTTGAAGGCTTTTCATAGACTCACCAAGAAGCTCCAGGAGCTTGGTTGGTAAGTTCTTATGAATCCACCTGGCAGTCCAAACCTGGCACCATGCCATTATCATCTGTTCCTGATCATATGGTCCATGGCAAACAGTTATGCTGGTGAAAAATATGCTTCAAGAGAGGCTTGTGCAAATCAACTGTATCAATTTTCGCCAACAGGAATGAGGGCTTCTTGATAGACTGACCAAGAAGCTCCAGGAGCTTAGTTGGGAGGTTCTTATGAATCCACCTTAAAGTCCAAACCTGGCACCATGCCATTACCATCTATTCCTTGATCTGGTCCATGGCAAACACTTAAGCTGGTGAAAAATTCGCTTCAAGAGAGGCTTGTGAAAATCATCTGTATCTTGCCAATAGGGTTGAGGGCTTCTGACACTCACCAAGAAGCTCCAGGAGCTTGGTTGGGAGGTTCTTATGAATGCACCTTATAGTCTGGACTTGGCACCAAACGATTACAATCTGTTTTTTGATCTGGTGAAAAATTCTCTTTGAGATAGGTGAAAATGGTCTCAACTGTCTCAATTTTTGGCCAATAGGGATGAGGGCACAATGATATTACCTTCAAAGTATAGTTATTTAAGCCTTCAACATCCATGACAAAATAATAGATTTCTTATTACTACACCTTACATGCTGTTTAATTTGACAACATAGTTTTTTTTTTTTTTTTGAAAATCTCCAGAATTAAATATGAACCCACATATAGAATTATCATTTTATTCATATTTCTTTTCTACATATTTTCTCCGAACAAACTTTTTATGTAACTTATCTATATTTGAATATCTTTATTTTTATATATGTGTTTATGTATTATTGAACATTAATAATAAAATTATAATAACAAATATTTTATTCATAAATTTTTAAAACATATTCTCTTCTATTTATATTTAATATTATACAGATAATTATATATTTTTAATTATATATTTTTCTTATTTCTATATAATTATTATTGTTCATAAATCATAATTGATTCGAACACAATGCATGCATTTTGTTAGTAATTAATTAAATTTCTTAATTAATATTGCTAATTAGTATGTTGAGATCGAGATGCTTCTCCATATTTCACTAAAGATTACTTATTTAAATGCTCGAATGGTACATTTTAACATTTCTTCCAAGAAAATAGAAGAAATAAATTATTTTTTTATATCATTTGCCTATTGTGGTACAAATACAGATTATAAAAAATAAGTTTTTTATGCAAACATCCATTCAGTTTTTAGATAAAAAAGTTATTGTTCACTTAAGAAAAAGGATGATTGCTCTCACCATTGCTTTCAAAATGTTATAATATTGTTAATAATAATTTTAAAAATAGGCTATAAAAATGTAGTTTATTATAAATTCGTTTATTTAATTTCTTTTCTTTGAATGTCTACGTTTTTTATGTGCACGAAAACCTAAAAAGCCCGTACCACGGAATTCCTGCAAGAAGATAATTTCTGTCTAAATTGGTACAAGAAATCCAAAAAATACAAATCGAGAGAGCATCATGCACTTTGAGGAATGAAATTTGCATTTTTCATTTTTTGACCTGAATTACTGGTCCATATTCCTGCTGCTTTTCTTCCAAGCAGCAGGTGATGCAGCATTCTTTAGATTTGGCCTGCTGCTGGTTCAGGTCTGTTTCTTTGACACCATGAGGCATGCATTGAGTGAAGTCTGATAAGGTCACCAGAACCTTGAAAAAGAAAAAAAGAATTATTTTATATTTTAAAAATATACAAGTCATAATTATGAAATCACTTACAGTATTTATCTGAATACAGTAATTATTGCTACACATACAGTAATCCTTTGTGTAACATAGAGGCCTACGTATTTTTTAGAACATACTTTGGTCATAAACAAAGACACAACGGAATTTACCATTGACAACGGTTACCGAACTATAGCCTGACCTTCCGAATGATTCCGAACCGACCCGAAAACGTTCTATAAAGGAACATTTTTGAAAACTAGTGGTGCATGACATCGTGCCTTAAGGCAAATTACTGGAACTTCCTGTACCGAAAAGTAATTTATTAAAAAAAAACTTGCAAAACTTTGAAGAAATTCGATTTTTGAGAAGTTTTGATTTTGTTGAAAAAAATTTTTTTGGAAATATTGAACTTTTTTTAAGCAATCGCGCTTCATAGCTGATTTTGAGCCGAAATATAAAAGCGCATACGCGCCGCGTAGTCCTCTAACGTGTAAACATTGGTACGGAACCCATATAAATGTACACAAAATTTGTACTTATTATTATAATCATTATAAAATATCTGATAATACGATGTACATATGTCTAATGTTCATTTTTGACCGCCAGATGGCATTTTTTTTACTTTTTTTACTAGATCTCCGAAACCGCTAGACCTGCCTTTATGAAAATTTGATCAGTTCTTCATCTTGTTAATACAAGTAAAATGTTTTTTGAATTATTTAAATCGGACGCTCCGTTATCTCAAAAACTGAAATACCGTTTTGGCACTTTTTGTCCCGTATCTCCAAAACGGCTAGACTTGCCTTTGCCAAAAACTAATCAGCACGTCTCCTTATCAGTAGGAATCGAATGCTTTTTAAAGTATTCAAATCGGTGGATCCGCGTTCGCGAAATCGTCGATGAAAATTTGTATCCGCACACAAACACATATCAATTTTTTTCTGAGATATGCCAAAATGTTCAGAAACCTCTGAAACGTAAATATATTAAAAAAAACGATTTTTTTGCGATTGCTATAACTTACCCTACGGGAAGTTAAAAAAACGAAATTTTTGAAAAAATGCCGGACTATCAGGCGTTCCGGACTGTTGGGCATCGGACCAAGAAATTTCTACCATATTTCTAATTCACAATATTATAATATTTCATGATATTTCTTAATAACCTAATAGTAAATCATATAGTTTAAAAATTCAATAATCGAGTCATTAGAATGTTCTGCAAAATAACTCTTGTCAGTCATGTTGCAAACATTCCTTCCTTTACAATTATAAATATATATATATATATATATATATATATATATATATATATATATATTGTCACATTTTTTTATTAAAATGCTTCGAAACACAATCTAAAAAACAAATTTGCATCAAAAATGCCATTGCGTTTATTTATTGTTTTATAATGTAGTTTAATGAAACATGCTTCAGCGAATCGTCTTTGAATAAATATTTCCCAAAATGTGGCAAAGTCGGGGTAAAAAAACTATTTACTACTAGCGCCTAGTTTTAAATTATTTGGAATTTTTGGAAGCATTTTTGTTGGTTGAAGACGTTTTTTTAAATTTTGGCTAGATTTACCTATATTTATTGAGTCACAATCTGAGCAATTCATTTGCAACTTGAGCCTGGTGCAGTCGAAGCCAGTATTTCTGGTAACAGATTTTCTGTCAAGCTTTTATCTTAAGATGAGTGTATTTAAAAGTAAAATATAACTCTAGCATTTTATTATTTTTTTTATTGTATTCTTATAAATATGAGATAACATCACATAGATTTATCCTAATACATATATGTTTTATGTTTAAATTCCTGACAGAAAATATGTTAAAAGAATTATTGGCGTCGTGTGCACCGGGCTTTAAGCAATATATAAATATATTTATATTACAAACTTACCATGAAAATAGTCACAGCAACAATCACCGTCTTCATTTTACAATAATATTTTCCAAAAATAATCTATTATTATAATTTAATATTTTTATAAATTTGGTCTAATCAATTTCTATCGAATGTTAAAATGAATTATCATCTGGTCTTTATATATACTTTGATACAAATAAGTTCTCATATACATTTAATTTCATATATAAATATTTATATAATAATATGCAGGGTTTGCAAACATTTTGCGTTGGGAATAAAGATTGTGGAAAGAGGATATCGATTTTTAGGAAAGTTATTTCATAAAATATTAAAGTTATTACTTTTATATTAACTGGATGGTTTGAAAGTTACAAGAGAAATAATAAACAAATAAATAAATTATAAAAATAAATAAATAAATGGATTGTACTGTCGACAGCAATATTTTCTTTGTTTTATATGTTAAAAATATAGTTATATATATTATAGTTTAAATATTTGATAGTTTAAAAATTATTAGAAATTCAATATTTATTTTAGTTGAAGTTACAAATCAATTTTTGTTGTTTGTTCACATGTGCATATTAATTTTTCATATTTATATTTTTGAACTATGTTTGCAAACCACTATATGTGAAATCCACAATTATTTCTGGCCAACATGATAAAAAATAAATGAATAAATATTATATTTTACATATATATTAAATTATCAATATTATTAATTTATTAAGCTATTTATTAATATGTACATTTATATATTGAAGAATTGACTGCTTCAAAGATTTTACAAAATACATTAGAATCCCTTGAAGCTTTGAATCATGCTTAATACGATTTCCCGTATAATACGCCTCGTTACACCGGTTCTTACTTAATTCTTTTCTTTAAAAAATTAAACAACATAATATTTTCTCAAAGGTATTTTTATAAAATTTAATAAACACAAGGAAATATATAATAGAGGAATGTTTTTTCATAAATTTATTTGAAAATGTGTTTTATAAAATTATATAAATATGTCTTTATGAAACTATTTATTTAATAATTTATGTTTATAAAAGTATAGTATATATAATATAATATGAAGTGAAAATAGGTATTTGGAGCTTTGATTCAGTATACGTTCATATCACTATTAGAAATATAGTGGGAAGTCCCGTAACGTCGGACGGCACCAAGCACCGGACACTCTATTTAACACGTATTATTTAAGCGAGTATAAATCATTTTATTTTAAAATACAAGTGAAAGGGGCAGGGGCACACAGGTATAGTGACGTTTAAGACGATTAAGTTTAATACGGTGTAGAAATATGTTTTTATAATATTAATTATAAATTATGACTTTTTCAACTTGTAAGAAAATGTTGTCCATCCCTTCAGAAAGAAAGAAATTTCCTGCAACGCAAACGTATAAATAAATAAAATAATTTAATATTTTATTATTATCAAGTAGTTTATTATTTATTTTTGATTTGGTATTTATCGGCGACAAGAATTAATTTTGATCGACCTTGTTTTGCATTTTAGATCTCGCATTTTTCTCCCATTGGACGACGACACGCCTTTGTTTTGTAAAATTTGAATTTCTAAAGTCGATGTTGATAAACTTTCTGATTTGCGATTTATTTCGAAAGAAAAATAAGATGTATTACGTTTTAACACACACATGGATACATACATACTGGATAACCTGAAAATATAGATCAAAATATGTTACCAATTGAAAATAGCCCATTTCCGGCACTGCGGTGTGAAATGGCAATCGAAATTCCCTGAAACGAATTGGAATTTAACTCAGCTCACCGACCTGTCCCAGGGCAGGTACTACCCACTGTCTATTAATATCAATATTAATTTATCCATTATCATTTTCCAGGTAATCCATTAAAACGTCCAGCCCAAGACCCTGCAACCAACCTCACCAGCACATCAACACCCATTAGTGGCAGTTCGACACCAAGACTTCATGCCTCCAACCAGTCTCATGCTGTCAGTCACAGTTTGTCATCGAATGTGGAACCAGTGGCCAGGAAGAGATTGAAAATGACATCAGAAAACGAATGTGATACAAAACAACAGCACCTGCCTCTCACAACACAGCAGCCTGTGCTGCTGGACTTGGATTTGAAGTCAAAAGTCAGATTCATCGAGGAGCAGAATATGAGATACTTGCATAAAATTAGAGACGAGTAAGTGGAATGGAATTTCATGTTTGAGTATGGTTAAATTTATTTAAAAGTTCAAAATGGATCTTAAAGCTGGTGGATTATTATTAACTTCCCGAAGGAGAAGTTTATGTTTTCATCAAAAAATCCGATTCTCTAATTTTTTGTTTTCTCGACGTTTTAAGCCATTCTGAATCGAATGAGACCAAATTTGGAAAATGTGTGTGTGTGTGTGTGTGTGTGTGTATGTATGTGAACAGATTTTTTGCCGTAAATCGACGTTTTCTCGAAAACGGCTGGGCCGATTTCAAAAATTTAAAAACCATTCTATGTATCTCGACGAAAACTATTGTTTGTCATTTTTGTGCGAAGATCGACCAAGCCGTTTCTTTATAAATCGCAGAAATGAAAAATTTTTCGTCTACGTTTTAGCCCGCAATTCTGAATCGATTTTGAAAATTCAAAAACCGTTCGAAAGATATTGGTTGGGAATCGTGCTGATTAATTTTTGGTAGAGATCGGCCGGGCCGTTTTCTTGTAATAAAGTTTTTCAAAAAAAATTTCGACTCTTTTTATGATTATTTTTTTGACGGTGGATACCATAGTCTTCTAGATCATACTAAAATATTACGGCCCTACGACAACTGGTTCAGCTTTAAAAATTCGTCAAAGTTTGCAAAAATTAGTATCGTTTTTTGGCATTTGTCAAAATTAGACTTTTGATCGACGTTTTCTCTAAAACGCCTGAACCGATTTTAGAAATTTAAAAGCCATTTGATGTATTTCGGTGAGGATTATCGTTTGTCAGTTTTGTGCGACGATCTGCCAAGCCGTTTCTTTGCAATTTGAAAAAAAGTGTTAAACTTTTCGTCCACATTTAAGCTCATCCTACTGAACCGATTTTAAAAAATCAAAAACTGTTCGAAAGATAATATTTGGGAATGGTACTGATTAATTTTAGGTGAAAATCTACCGAGCCGTTTCTTGTAATTAACTGTTGAAAAAAAAATTAAGCCGATTTTCATGGAACTTTTTTTGGCGATATACATCATGGTCTTATAGAACTTACTGTAATATTACGGCCTTACGACAAGTAGTTTAATTTTAAAAATTCGTCAAACTTTGCTAAAATTATTATCGCTTTTTTTTAAAGTAGGATTGATGAAGTATGTTATTTATACTTTTTTTTATTAAGTCGATTATTTACACATATCGGGAAGTTCATGTAACTTGCCTCAAAGCTAAATACGAAACCAACTAGTTTAGGATTTTTTTGCACTGACGATCAGCGATTGCGATTTAATATTGCTCCTTGCTTTTGCAGCAGTGCTAGATTATAAAAAATTAAAGGCATGAACCAGCAAAGTTCACAAACAATTTTATATCGTGATTTTTCTAGAATTTGTGCCACATTTAAATATAACTTTATATAACCAATTATCAACTACATATTCATCAATTAATCACCATAATTTTTCTATCTTCTAGTTACAATAAAGATCTGATGGAACTCTATTACCTGACAGTGATAGATGGCAACATAATGGATCTCTTCACCTTCTACCGATCATCAAAAACCCACACACAAGCCTATCTGCAATTTCTGGAACAGCACAGGATCATTTCCAAAGCTGATGACGTCGAATCAGGAGTAGCAGCCTCACAATTGGCAGCTCTGATGTCGAATAAGAGCTCGGCGTCTTCACTTTTAATGGATATTGATAAGAAAACATCGATTTCCAGTGGTAATGATGTATCGAGTAGATTGAGTAGTAGCAGTATGGATGTGTCGTCTATTAATGATGTGTCCATGTCATCGCAGGTTGTTCAACTTAAGACTGGTGAGATAATTGAAACATAATATAAAAATTGGTAACACTTGACATTGTTCTAACAAAAAAATGGTTTAATGAATTTTTATGATATCAAATATTATTTATGTTGTATATTTTTTTGTATTTAACTATGATTTTAAACTGCACTGAGATGCTGTAAGGCATTATTTTATGAAAAATGTGATTAATTATTTAATTTTAATGAATGCTTTTAATGAATTTTTATAATATCAAATATCTTGTTTATGTTGTATATTTTTTCGTATTTAACTATGATTTTAAACTGCACTGAGATGCTGTAAGGCAATATTTTATGACAAATATGATGAATTATTTAATTTAGTACAAATTTTCCAAATATTTGATTCAGATCAGATTGATTTTTAAAATTGCAAATAATAACATACATTAAATAAATGACAAAAATACTCTTTCAACGCTCCTTGGTCTATTTATTACAATTTCGATTTTAAAGTGTACTGAGATGCTGCAAGGCAATATTATATAGATAATAACTTAGTGCATTTAATTTTGTACCAGTCTGTCTAATATTTCATTCTGATCAGACAGATTTTTAAAATTGGATATGGAATACTAAATAAGTCTGTCTTCAAATATTCTTTGCGCTCTGATCTATTTTTTATTTTTTCTCGCGATTTTAAAGTGCATTGGGATGCTGTAAGGCAATATTATATAAAATACCATGTTTGTGTATTAAATTTTGTGCAGAAATATGCCAAAATTTCTATTCTGATCGTACCGATCCTTTTTGTTGTAAACATATTAAATAATTGTGTTGTCAAAATGATGTTTTTGCACATTCTGATCTATTTTATATTTTCAATTGCGATTTTAAAGTGTACTTGGATGGTGTAAGGCAATATTTTATGATAAATATGATTTATTATTATAAATATTCCGTTTTGATCAGGCTAATTTTAAAAAATCCAAATAAAGTGTTGAATAAATCGTCGTCGAATGTTCTTTTAACGTGTTCTGGTCTAATTTTTATCTGTAATTGCAATTTTAAAGAGTACTGAGATACTGGAAGGCATATATATATTAGATAAAATATATAATAGATTATTTAATTTCCTGCAAATTTGCCAAATATTTTGTTCTGATCTGAACGAATTTTAAAATTGCAAATAAAAATTTGCAAAAAATAATTAAAATTTTTGTGATTTATATATGAAATACTAAGTAAACTTTTTATTTGCAATTACAATTTTGAAGTGTACTGGGATATGCTGTAAGGCAATATTATTTATCAATAAAATTGTTGCTCTTTATATGGCACAGAGGGCTTCAATTTAAATTTACATTTATTATTTTATTTTTTAGATATTTCACTAAATTCGAGCAATTTGCCTGACAGGCGCATATCCACATCATCACAAGCTGTTAACAAAAGTTTATCGAGCAGTAATCAAGAACAGATTGCTGAAAAAGCTAAACAAGTAATATTTAATTAACAATATTAAACTATAAACTTAAAAAAATTGACTCATAACTTGGCAGGACTTTCTCTACAATTTTTGTATTTTTTTTCTGTTTTCAGGAGGCCTATGTTGTCCAAAGGGTGGCAGAACTTCAAAAAGAAGGCCTATGGTCTGAAAAAAGATTGCCTAAACTTCAAGAACCCACAAGAAATAAAGTACACTGGGATTATTTATTAGAAGAAATGTTGTGGCTGGCGACTGATTACGCACAGGAACGAAAATGGAAAAAGAAAGCTGCCAAAATGGTAAACTGATGATAAACTACTTAACTAAAAGTGTAATAATTATATATACACAAATAAATTTGTATAATGATTCTAATTCTTTTTCTAGTGTGCGCGGATGGTCCAAAAACACTTCCAAGACAAATCTGCACAGGCGCAAAAAGCGGAAAAATCCGAAGAGCAGCATCGAAGACGCCTGGCAGGTTTCATATCAAAAGAAATCAAAATGTTTTGGTCAAACGCCCAGAAAATCGTCGAATTCAAACAGAAGACGAGGCTGGACGAGACCAGGAAGAGGGCTTTGAACCAGCATCTGAGTTTTATCGTCGATCAGACGGAAATGTATTCGAAATCTTTGGCCAAGGGGATGAATCAGAAGAAAGCTGCACAACCTTCGAATGAGGGAGACGATTCTAGGAATATCAGTGACGGTAAATAAACATTTGCTTTATTTATATATAAATAGTTTTCATATATCCTTTTTCTATATATCCTTTTCCTTTAGATGAATTTGTGCCATCAGACCAATCCCAGAGCGACGACGAATCCACGATCGCCCAAGAGGAATTGGCAGCAGCAGCAGCCGCGGCTGCAGCAGCTGCCAACGTCTCTTCTTCCCGCAGCAGTCGAAGTAATACGGCTGCTGCTGCCTCGAAAATAGTGGATCCGGTGACGGATGAAATTGAAGCTTTGAAGAAGGAATCTGAATTGGATCTGGAAGATGTCCTGAACTCCTTGCCAAGTGATTACTTTGCTAAAAGGGCGAAGGAGATTGCTGGTGAAGAGGGCAGTGGGAGTGAGAGCGAGGCAGAGGAGGAGGAACAGGTGATAATTGAATTTAATATTAATAAATGTATTTATATAAATGTTGAATACACCAGACTCTGTGGATAATAAAGCGCAGCGTGATTTTTAAATATAGTTGTATATTTGCTATGAATTTGCACTGACAAACTAACAGCAATTGCAATTTAATATTGCTTCTTGCTTTTGCAGCAGTGCTAGATAAAAATGAAGGCATGAACCGACGAATTTCACAAAGAATTTATTTTTGTGATTTTTCTTTTTAGTGCTACATTCTTAGGTTAATTGCTATTTATAATAATAAAATCATGTTATCTTTTATAACTAATAATCATTTGCGTCAAATGAGATTGAATGTAAATAAATTGGATGGAAGGAAAATAGTAATATTTTGAATTCAATGGTACAAAAATATTGTTTGTCTTAACAATTCAGCAAACAATATTTGTTATTGATATTTTATTTTTCATTTATATTTATTTTCTATTATATTACATCTATATCTTTATATATATGCATTTATTTATGTATATATAATAATATAGTGATTCAGCTTTTATTTCATTAATTTTTATTCTATTCTTTTCAAATATTATTTTATTGTTTTTAGAAATCAGATGACGATTCAGATTTCAATGGCTCGGACAAAGAAGCAGCTGATATTGAAGACACAATTGATGCTGAAGAGAACATCGAGAAGGATGAAGGTGATTTGGATCATAAAGCTGAAATTGACATGCTAAAGGTGAGTTACTCAATAACCAGTTTTACATCCTGAAGTTTATTATTAAATGATGCAAATAGGACTACAAATAAAGTGCAATAAATTACAAAATTAATTATATAATCAATCACCAAGCATTGAATAATGTTCTACATTTGTAGTCACAATTAATTATCTATTAAAATTAGCTATAATTAATATTTATATAATAATTTATCATATACCTGATAAAATTATCTACAAAGTTGGTTGAACAATTTTAGTTTTATAAAATACACATTTAAAAATCAACTTTCAAATAAATTTTATGGTTGCTGTGTGTAATTCAAATTTCTTATAATTTAAATCATGATTAATAAACTATTTATATATATCTACAGTAATTAAAGTACATAGCAAAATTATAGCTTAAAATCATCTACAAAATATATATATATACTTCTCAAATATTATTTATACTACTATATTTATATCAAAGATTTGATAAAATTTACTTTTAATCTTAAGTGCATTTTAAAATATTGTTTGTTTTATATACAATTGTTTATAAATATTCATAATAAATTGAGTAAGATTAATAATATAAATAAAATAATTCTGATTTATATAAATAAAAATGTATTACTAAATATTAATATTCATTTTAATTATTTTATATGTAATTTCTCCTTGTATTACTATTTTTATTTTTACTTTTTTTTTTAATTTTATTTTTAACCAGTGCAAATAAATTATATGACATGATTTTTAATTGTGAAGACAATTTTATTTAACCATCTATTTTTTCTAGGATGATGCTGAAATGGATATTGATGAATTAAGGAAAAAATATGGAATGCCTCCAACGATACAACAGAAATCTCCTAGAAAAGATAAAGAAGCAATCAAAAAGCCAAAAGAGCCTAGTCCTGCAACGTCAGGTAAAATATTATCATTTATTTTATAAAACTGAACAAATGTAGAAAAAAATAATTAAAAACAGTGCTTTCTTGTTTTAAATGCTGTAAAATTATTATTTTTTGTAAAATTAGTATTTTTTGGTTAAACGTTATTTTTTGTTAATCAAAATTGTAACAGTGTTATTTACAAAATTGTTGTGTTTTGTGTTGTACAAAAAAGCAATAATAGTAATAGCTTATGACTTTGAAAACATTAATTTTTAAATTTCTTTCTTTTATGTTTATGCTTTCTCTATAACAAAATTATTTTCAATTGTATTATTACTTTTGCCTGGTTTAAACATATCCTTTCTGATCCATAACTCAAAATAAAAACTATTATTTTGGAGTTATTTTTATAATTAATGAAAGGAATATAAATTGAGTGAGACAATTACCAACCATTTGTTTATGGACAAATCAAACAAATGGGTGCTGAATCACTACAAATTATTAATATTTTCAATTCATTTGCAAAATTATACTTTGTATTAAATTTATACTTACATGTGGAATTTTTAATTGCAGATGATGAAGATAGTTTGGATTCGATGTCTGAAAGTTCCTTCGGAGATGAAGATCTTGGACTGAAATCAATCTTGCCCAGTGATGAATCTAAAGTTAAAGAAGAGGTAATAATAATAATTATAATAATAATAATAATATATATATATATATATATATATATGTATCTATCTATTTATTTATTATATTTCAGGATAAAGCTGATGTTATTTATATTATTTTTCTGTAATTATTAACTAACAATATTAGTATTATTTAGTTTATTTAAAAAAAAAACTGTTTGCTTCTTTTTGTCTCATTAACAACTTGGATTTCGAAATATTTCGAAAAAGTATCTCAAGAAGGAAACATCCCACATAGTAATAATATTGAAAAAATTACATGAATAATAAAAAATGACAATTTCTGCTTTATGATCCAAATTACCTTCATCCTTCTCGATGTTTTCCTCAGCATCAATCGTGTTATAGTTACTAAATTATAGTTTAATTACAGAACAAGATAATTATAAATAATAATAGGTATCCAGAAAAAAATAAACTTATTTATATTAAATTAATAATTAATATAATAAATTAATGTTTATTATATTAAACATTATAATTTAAGAAATATTAATTTGCCCTACTAAATTTTAAATCTGTCCTTTTTCCCCAGGATGATCGTTCAGAATCGAATGCAGACAGAGACCAGGACGAGCTGATGGACAATGTAGCTGCCTTGGCTCAGAGTATCCAGCCGAAAGGAAATACTCTGTCATCTACAAGTGTTGTGACACCAGTGCCATTTTTATTGAAACATTCGTTGAGAGAATATCAGCACATTGGTTTAGACTGGCTGGTGACTATGTCTGAGAGGAAATTAAACGGTGAGAAGATAACAATAACATATAATTATAATTATATTATAATGATAGTTATGGAATTGTGTAAATTTGTGGTAATTCAGTCTCTTATTCAAAATTGTTGTTTTTTGTTGAAATTTTGATATCTAGCTGATGTACTGGATGTATTTTGTAGTTGTCTCTATTGTTTTTAGATATAAAGATTTAATTTGTCTGAATTTTACAACTTTTTATCAAATTTAAATTTTAACAGAGTTTTGTTCTGGGTTTATAAATAAATATGAATAGTTTTTTTTTAAATTCTGTTTAAGGCTTGGAGTACATCATGAAACTGTTTTTTTATTGTTGTGAGATTTGTTAATTTGTTGCTGATTCATTTATAAAAATTTACTTATTACTTATTTTATAAGTTTTGAGACTAGAACCTTTCAGATCCATATCTCTAAATGTAATTATTTATTTTAGAGATATTTATTTTTTTAAGGAAAGGAATAGTAATAGGTGAGACAATTACCAACCATTTGTTTATAGATTTCTTGAACAAATGGGTGCTTAATCACTACATTTATAATTTATATGTTTATATAAATTTACTTAAGATTTTAGAATTGTATGTTACTGATATATTAATTTTTATTTTCAGGTATACTAGCTGATGAAATGGGTCTCGGAAAAACCATTCAAACAATTGCACTTCTTGCTCATCTTGCTTGTGCTAAAGGTAATTGATCTTATTATTATTATTAACAGTTACTTGTTAAATGCAATAATTGTAGAAAATTATAGTTATAACACTATTATCATGAATCCTTTCAGATCCATATCTCTAAATGCATTTATATATTTTAGAGATATTTTTTTATTTAAGGAAAGGAATAGTAATTGGTGAGACAATTACCAACCATTTGTTTGCTGATTTATAGATCAAATGGGTGCTGAATCACTACAATAACTTCATCTTCATATATTATTTAAAAAAAACTTATTACTAAAATTTAATTTACATGCAATATGGGAACCGAAAATAGAATGGTCTAGAAATTTTTAGTGAATTCATGTTAATAATAATTTATTATCATTGCTTCATACTATTCACAATTGACCACATTTTTTATAATTATTTTTCAATGGAGAAATATATAAATTCACAATATTTACAGTTGGATTATGGAAACTAACTTAAATCACAAAATATTTGATCTAATTTTGAAATATTTTTGGAAATGTCAATTTCTATTTTAATTTATATTTTTTTTCAGACTATCTACGACATTTTCAGACAATCTACAATGTTTAAACAGAATCTCAACATTTCTATAAAATTTAATATATTTTGAAACAATTTACAACATTTCTAGACAATTTGCAACAATTTTAGACAACTTGCAACAATTTTAGACAACTTGCAACAATTTTAGACAACTTGCAACCATTTTAGACAACTTGCAACAATTTTAGACAACTTGCAACAATTTTAGACAACTTGCAACAATTTTAGACAACTTGCAACAATTTTAGACAACTTGCAACAATTTTAGACAACTTGCAACAATTTAAGACAACTTGCAACAATTTAAGACAACTTGCAACAATTTTAGACAACTTGCAACAATTTTAGACAACTTGCAACAATTTTAGACAACTTGCAACAATTTTAGACAACTTGCAACAATTTTAGACAACTTGCAACAATTTAAGACAACTTGCAACAATTTAAGACAACTTGCAACAATTTAGACAACTTGCAACAATTTAAGACAACTTGCAACAATTTAAGACAACTTGCAACAATTTAAGACAACTTGCAACAATTTTAGACAACTTGCAACAATTTTAGACAACTTGCAACAATTTTAGACAACTTGCAACAATTTAAGACAACTTGCAACAATTTAAGACAACTTGCAACAATTTTAGACAACTTGCAACAATTTTAGACAACTTGCAACAATTTTAGACAACTTGCAACAATTTTAGACAACTTGCAACAATTTTAGACAACTTGCAACAATTTTAGACAACTTGCAACAATTTTAGACAATTTGCAACAATTTTAGACAACTTGCAACAATTTTAGACAACTTGCAACGATTTTAGACAACTTGCAACGATTTTAGACAACTTGCAACGATTTTAGACAACTTGCAACGATTTTAGACAATATGCAATAATTCTAGACAATATGCAACAATTTTAGACAACTTGCAACATTTCTAGATAATTTATGTTTTGAGGTAATCTCAACATTTTTAGACAATTTAATATTTTTTCAGACAATTTGCAACATTTTTAGACAATTTAATATATTTTCAGGCAATTTGCAACATTTTTAGACAATTTAATATATTTTCAGGCAATTTGCAACATTTTTAGACAATTTAATATATTTTCAGACAATTTGCAACATTTTTAGACAATTTAATATATTCTCAGACAATTTGCAACATTTTTAGACAATTTAATATATTTTCAGACAATTTGCAACATTTTTAGACAATTTAATATATTTTCAGACAATTCGCAACATTTTTAGACAATTTAATATATTTTCAGACAATTTGCAACATTTTTAGACAATTTAATATATTTTCAGACAATTTGCAACATTTTTAGACAATTTAATATATTTTCAGACAATTTGCAACATTTTTAGACAATTTACTAGATTTCTGGACAATCTACAACATATTCAAACAATCTTCAATAATATTAGACATCTTCAATATTCTTAGACAACTTATAACATCGATATGACTTATGATGCTTTTACTCTCCAGCTTTAAATGTTTAATGTAACCTTGTTCGATGTTGCATCAGCAATTGTGCTTCATTTATACTGAATACCAAATCATGGATGTATTTTTTTTTATCTTCTATGCATACATATTTGAAATTATTATTTCATGTGTCTTTTTCTATTTTCTAGAAAACTGGGGCCCCCATCTGATAGTAGTACCAACATCCGTAATGCTGAATTGGGAAATGGAAATCAAAAAATGGTGTCCAGGTTTCAAAATCCTCACCTACTACGGCAGCCAGAAGGAAAGGAAACTGAAAAGATGCGGCTGGACGAAACCTGATGCCTTTCATGTCTGTATAACATCATACAAACTAGTTGTTCAAGATCACCAAAGTTTTAGGAGAAAAAAATGGAAGTATTTAATTCTGGATGAGGCTCAAAATATTAAGAATTTCAAATCACAGAGGTGGCAGATGTTGCTCAACTTTCAAACCCAGCAGTAAGTGGAGGAAGAAATATAATTTTATTAATGCTGTTACTTATTGTTTTATTACTTTTTAGGCGTCTGCTTCTAACAGGTACACCATTACAAAATAATCTGATGGAACTGTGGTCTCTGATGCATTTTTTAATGCCTGATGTCTTCCAATCCCATAGAGAGTTCAAGGAATGGTTTTCAAATCCTGTGTCTGGTATGATTGAAGGAAACAGTGAATACAATGAAGGAATTATCCGGAGGTTACATAAGGTGATAATAGATTTATATAAATATATAATGGAAGAAGAGTAATAATACCATGGCCTTTGGGCAGACTACTATTTATTTTTATAATAGTAGTTTTTTTTTTGCACTGTCGATCAGTGATTGCAATTCAAAACATTGCTTTCTACTTTTGCAGCAGTGCTAGATTATAAATAAAAACTGTAAAACGTTTTTAAGGCATGGACCAGCAGAAACCATAAATACCTTTTATGAATTTTCTAGAATCCAAGCTACATTTAAATTTATATAAATATTAATTATATATTTATACATATATATTTATTTATTTATTTACAATATATGTTTTATGTTGTAGGTTTTGAGGCCTTTTTTACTCAGAAGGTTAAAATCAGAAGTTGAAAAACAAATGCCTAGAAAGTTTGAACATGTGGTTCTGTGTCGACTGTCTAAAAGGCAGAGGTTTTTGTACGATGATTTTATGTGCAGAGCAAAGTTAGTATTTTTAACTTAACACTATTATTTTTATTATTCTTCTTATTATCTATATTTATTTTAATATTTTCTTTTTCAGGACGAAAGAAACATTGGCTTCAGGAAATTTGCTGTCTGTTATAAACGTTTTGATGCAACTTCGGAAGGTGTGTAACCATCCAAATTTGTTTGAAACCAGACCGACTATATCTCCGTTTCTGATGCCTGGTTTAGTCATCAGGATACCCTCTTTGGTCTATGGTGCTTTGGAATATGATCCAATGAATGTGAGTAATAATAAAAATATTTTTTACAAAATACATTCTAAAATTTATTATACCTATTTAGCATATTTTTGTGGGTTGATGCAGTAATTTTTTTTTGGCTAATTAAATAAAAAGCCTAATTATTTAATTATTACACATATTTTTTTTACATTGAGACCTCAACTAGGGAGGACTAGCCTGGACAGATAGAAATATTATATTTACAATTTATAACATTCAGATTTCTTAGATTATTTGCATACACCATTTTCAGACAAATTTTTTATACAATTTAGAACGTTTACAGATTATTCACACAATTTTCAAACAATCTACATCATTATTAGACTATTCACACAATTTTTAGACTACCTACAACATTTTTAGATTGTTTACAACATTTTCAGACAATTTATAATATTTGTAGACAATCTCACATTTTCATTCGATTTACAACATTCTTAGACTATCTACTTTATTTTTAGATTATTTTTAGATTATCCACTACATTTTTAGAAATTGAATACATTTTTAGACCCTCTTAAAATATCTGTTTTACAGTTTTATAGTATCTAATATATTTTTAGATAATTAACTATATTTTCTGGAAATTAACTATATTTTCAGATAATTTACAACTGTTTTATCCAATTTCAAACTATCAACAACATTTTTAAACTGACAACAACATTTTCAGACTATCTACATTCTACATTTTCAGACTATCTACATTCTTCCACATTTTTAGACTATTACAACTATTTTATTCAATTTACAACATTTTCAGACCATCTACATTATACATTTTTAGACTATTAGAACTATTTTATTCAATTTACAACATTTTTAGACTGTCTACATTCTACAACATTTGTAGACTATTACAACTATTTTATTCAATTTACAACATTTTTAGACTGTCTACATTCTACAACATTTTTAGACTGTTACAACTATTTTATTCAATTTACAACATTTTCAGACCATCTACATTATACATTTTTAGACTATTACAACTATTTTATTCTATTACAACATATTCAAACTATCAACGACATTTTTAAATTGACAACAGCATTTTCAGACTATCTACATTCTACATGTTCAGATCATCTACATTCTTTAACAATTTTAGACTATTACAACTATTTACAACATTTTCAGAATATCTACAACATTCCAGACAATTTTATTATTTTCAGATAATTTATAACTATTTACAGACTATCTATGGCATTTTCAGACAACCTACTTTATTTTTTTTTCTTTTATATTTATTTATTTATTTATATTTTTTTTAACATAAAGTAATTCTACAAGATTAATTTGATGTTATTTGTTATCTGGTTAAGAAAATAATTCGAACATTTAAAAATTATTTAGTAAATCCTTTCAGATCCATATCTCCAAATGCAATTATATATTTTAGAGATATTTATTTATTTAAAGAAAGGAATAGTAATCGGTGAGACAATTACCAACCATTTGTTTATGGATTTATCAAACAAATGGGTGCTGAATCACTATAATAAATACATCTTTATTTATCATTCAGAGAACAAAATTAAGTAAAATTTAATTCAACTAGTTGGTTTGGTATTTAGCCTTGAGGCAAGTTACATGAACTTCCCGATATATTTAAATAATCGACTTAATCAATAAAAAATAAATTAATTTATGAGTCATTAAAAGTATTCCGAGTGGATTTATTACACATAATTGAAAACGAACGAACTCGGAGTATTTTCTAAAAGCAAATTTTCAAAAATCAATAATTTTTATAATTGAACCAGTTTTCAGGACTTTAATGATTTATTATGTTCAAGACCAAGTACTCTATCAATTATACCAAGTAAATAGTCTAATTTAATTTAACAAATGTCAAAAGAGCTACTCATTTTCTCAAACTTTGATGAATTTTTAAAATCAAACTATTTGTCTTAAGGCGTAAATTTCAGTAAGTTCTATAAGACCATGGTATATATCTTAAAAACTAGCTGTAAGTGGAATTCTGTCTTAAGCAATTAAGGCATCGTGCCTTAGGCAAATTGCTGGAACTTCCCGTACCAAAAATTATTATTTTTTAAAAACAATTAACATTTTTGAAAAAAAATTACTTTGAAAGAATAATATTTTTGAGAAACTATAAATTGGACAAAAAATAACTTTTCTTGAAAAAAAAAAATTTTTTTTTAAAAAACATTTTTTTTTTTGAAAAAAATTTTTTTTTTCTGTATTTTGACATATTGTAGAAGATCTGAAATTTTTCGAAAGCAATCGTACTGCTTTAACTGCATAGGGACAAAATATAAAGCGCGTAAGCGCCGCGTCGCTGTCTAACGCATAAGCATTTGTACGGAACCCATAGAAATGTTAACAAAATGTATACTTATTGTTTAAATCTCTATAAAATATCTGATATGATAATTTGAGGTGCATGTCTAATGATCATTTTTGACCGCCAAATGGCTCATTTTTTTACTTTTTCTCCATATCTCCGAAACCGCTAGACCTACCTTCATGAAAATTTTATCGCTTCTTCACCTTGTCAATACAAGTGAAATGTTTTTTGAATTATTCAAATCGGACGCTCCGTTCTCTTAAAAACTGAGTTACCGTTTTCGGCACTTTTTGCCCCGTATCTTCGGAACGGCTAGACCTGCCTTCGCCAAAAACTAATCAGCACGTCTCCTTATCAATACGAATCGAATGTTTTTTGAATTATTCAAATCGGTTGATCCGTGTTCCCGAAATCGTCGACGAAAATTTGTATCCGCACATACATACACACACGCACATACATACATACATACATACATACATACACACACACACACACACACATACATCCATTTTTCCTAAGGTATGCCAAAATGTTCAGAAACCTTTGAAACGTAAAGATATATAAAAATTTTCATTTTCGATTTTTTTGCGATTACTATAACTTGCCCTACGGGAAGTTAAAAAATCGGCTTAAATTTTTTTTTCAACGGTTAATTACAAGAAAACGGCTCGGTAGATTTTCACCTAAAACTAATCAGTATCATTCCCAACTAATATCTTTCGAACAGTTTTTGATTTTTTAAAATTGGTTCGGTAGGATGAGCTTAAATGTGGACGAAAAGTTTAACACTTTTTTTCAAATTACAAAGAAACGGCTTGGCTGATCGTCGCACAAAACTGACAAACGATAGTCTTCCCCGAAATACATCAAATGGTTTTTAAATTTCTGAAATCGGTTCAGGCGCTTTTGAGAAAACGTCGATCAAAAGTCTAATTTTGACAAATGTCAAAAAAACTATACCAATTTTTGCAAACTTTGACGAATTTTTAAAGCTAAACGAGTTGTCGTAGGGCCGTAATAGTTAGTATGACCTAGAAAACTATGGTATCTACCGTCAAAAAAAATCATAAAAATCGTCGAAATTTTTTTTTTTTAAAAACGTTATTATAAGAAAACGGCCCGGCCAATCTTTACCAAAAACTAATCAGCACGATTCCCAACCAATATCTATCGAATGGTTTTTGAATTTTCAGAATCGATTCAGAATTGCGGGCTAAAACGTGGGCGAAAAAATTTTCACTTTTCTGCAATTTACAAAGAAAACCGGCCCGGCCGATCGCCGCACAAAACTCAGAGACGATAGTCCTCATCGAGATACATCAAATGGCTTTTAAATTTTAAATCGCTCCAGCCCGTTTTGGAGAAAACGTCGATTTACGGCAAAAAATCTGTTCACACACACACACACACACACACACACACACATACTTTTTCCAAATTTGGTCTCATTCGATTCAGAATGGCTTGAAACGTCGAGAAAACATAAAATTAGCCATTCGGATTTTTTGATGAAAACATAAACTTCTCCTTCGGGAAGTTAATAATAATAATAATATTTAATTAATAAATACATTACTAAAAATTTTATTCATTGTTGTTTCAGCTTTGTAGAACCTCTTAATTAATTTACTAAGACTTTATATTTTCATCATTAGTATAAGTCCATTTAGTATTCTATTTCATATTTCTATTTCCAGCAAGTCGATCTCTGCAGCATAAACATGTCCCTGCTATCCAACGAGACCACCATATCAGCTTTTGTAGCCCACCGAATGTCCAGACTTTGCACTCCCAGGAAACTTATAGAAGAGATGCCAATGCCAACACAGCAGCCGGCCGAAATAAAAGCTCCTGCTGCTCCTTACAGGCTATTTTTTAGGGTTTTGCAGAGGGCGCACCAGGAGAGATTAGAGAAACAAATTGTTCATAATGAAACTGTTGCTGTTGGCACCAGTCCGGCTGTTAAGATGATCAAACAGGATAAAGGTAAGATAAATGAAACAAAAATTAATATTTATTTTGTAATAAAATAATATGTGATGATGCAACGTAACTTAGGTGTATTTCTGTAATTTTTTTGGTTTCTTGTTGCAGATGAACCAATAGACAACAGAATACTTAGAGGTAAATCAAATTATTATTATTAAAATTATTATTTTAATCTATATAATATATATATTAGAGCTTCTTCGATATTTTCATTACATTGATTACATTTTAGTTAATATTAATTTTTATTTATTTATTTTAGAAGAGCACTTGTCAGGAATTGCTGCAGCAGTAAAACTTGCAAAAAGAAAAAATGGTAAATAATGATGCATTTATAAATTACTTTTGGAACATGTATTATTTTATTCATTAATTTTATTTATCATTTATTTTCAATCTAATTAATAATTGATTCTTTTAGCTGGAAAAATTTATCTAAATCACATTCGAGGAACAGTGAGATTACACCAGGTGTGTATAATTATTATCTTCATTACCTAATTTTATTTTTATCAACAATTTGTTTGTATTTTGGGAAATTCTTATTTTGCAATATTTATATTTATTTATTTATTTATTTATTAATTTTACAAGCCGTCGGTATAATATTTAATATTATAATAAGGCTTAAGTCAATATTTTATAGGTTTAATATAATTTAATTAATTATTAGCTATTTTATTACTTAATTTATTTACTATAAACTTATTTATATTTAGTTACTTATAATTATTTTTAAATATAACTAGTTTGTTTGTTGCAAGTATTTTTTAAAAATTTAATAAGTATTTTAATAAGCTTTAAAATACTTTTACAATATTAACAAATTTTAGGTTATTTTATGATATTTTAACAAATTTAAGTGTTTTATATTATTGTAATTATTATTATTATTATTATTAATAATAATAATATTATCATTATCATTTTTATTATTATTGTTAAATATTTTTACATTTTTTTTTCTTTTACAAATTTTTAGGTATTTTTATGAAGGAAATATTTTGTATCACAATTTTTAAGTGTTTTTGAAATATAAGTTTTTGGTTAACTAATTATTAAGTATTTTAACAATAACAGTCAAATAAAACATTAAGATTTTGTTTCATAATTTTAAAGTGTTTTAAATTATAAGTTTTTATTTAACTAATAATAATCATAATAACTAATAATCATTAGTTTGAAGTCACATATGTGTTAATCACTCCTTAGTTGCTCCAATATACTTCTACAGATTACTAACTCTATCAATTCTTTCTATTCCAGTCTTCTCCTGATTCATCAAACCAGTCACCGAACAACACAACTCCCAACAATGGTTTGGCATCAGGTTGCACTACCAGTCCATCAGCTGTTAACAATGGTGGTACCCCAAATAGAAATGATACTAAAAATGAACACAGTTCTGCAATTTTAACAGCAGCTCTGGTGCAGCAAGTGAGGCAGATGAGCCCGTCCAAAAACAGTGGCAGGAGTAAGGAAAGTAAGACTAAGAGGCTTGATGAGGAGAGTTGTCAGATCGAGTTCTTCTTGGTGAGTGGAAATTGAATCTTGATATAATTTAAATTTGTTGAAGTTCAAATTTTTTTATTATTTTTCTTTTCTTGCAGAGTGATAGGGAGAATCAGAAGACAATCCGTCGCAAAAACCGTCTATCCTGGCTCCATTACGTCAACAGGCGAAAATGTCGAGCTTATCCGGTCTATGGAGAGGATCTTCGTTTGGCTTCGACACTCTGAGGTCAAACAATCTTTATAAAGTAGCCATAGTCTCCAAATCTCATCAGGACAGGAGCAGGTCAAGAAATAGCAGGAAGCAACGTACAGAAAGACCCACAAAATTGGCTTTGCGACGGATATGTTAATTGCATAACAGCAGTTGATAGCAAATTGGATTTGACACTCAAATCCTGGATCAGGAGTTTTGAAGATCGGGCCATGAGAGATTGATTATGCCAAAGGTAAAGGACATAATATTTCATATATCTTCTATAATGTAAACAATTGATTGATATGATAGGAGAAATATATTTTTCTCCTATCATATGAAAAGAAAATGCGATTAAGAAATGTTTAGATAAATTTGCACTGATGATATCAGCAATTGCAGTTTAATATTGCACATTGCTTTCGGAGCAGTGCTAGATAATAATTAAGGCATGAACCGACGAATTTCACAAGGAATTT
>NW_020536999.1:92274133-92309676 GCF_003426905.1 Ctenocephalides felis
ATAATCATTTAATATTTCATAAAATCTTATAATGGTTCTTTGCAAATATTCCAAATAATTTGTTTGATATTCAATATTTTATATATTTTTGCCCCTTTAATAAAAATATATTCTTTCTAACTTTTTTTTTTCAAAATACTTACAATGCTTTTTATTTATATATTTTTCATTAATGTTAATAAAATATTTTTGATATTTTTTTTGGAATCTTGTTGCTTTCATGATGTTTAATTCTTAATTTTGAATATTTAAATACTTTGAACTTGTGTAATCATATAATTTATTAATATTTAATTACATATATAACTTTCTAATCTTTTAATTTTATGATAAATTTTGAAACAGCTTCTCTAACGTTTTTTTAAAATTATTGGATTTTTCAATTAAAGTTCTTTAGGCGCGACTAGGGAGTAAATCTGTGCAAGGATTTCTGTTGGTTTACTGTTCGATTCCATTTTTGCTTCTATATCTTGATTAAAATGTAAGACATTTTTTTGATTCCACAAACGCACTTAGTGTCTCGATTATGTATGGTTTAAGTAAGCAATTATTTAATTTTCTGTACACTTTTGTAAGCTTTTAATGCAATTTTAATAAACCGTATAATTTCATGTGCAAATGCAACGGAAAAGCGTTACGATCGAGTAGAGTGCCTATGATTCGTCAGTCGCTCTCGATGAGATTATTGTGATTGGTCGTCGTGTCGCGTGAGAGGGTTCTTTGATTGCATAATAAAACAAATAAATAACAAAACAATTGAAAAATCTAAGAAGTTTATTGAAGTAATTTGTATTATTCGCGCTTAGTTTTTTGAAGTTATTTAAATGGAAAATATTTATCTCTTGCTTTAGTAATGTTTTTTTTAATATATTTAAATTTGATCCAAACTGAGGTCAGTTTTTTTTAAATTATCTGAAAAAAAACTTGTTATAATATTTATTTGTTATAAAAAAATTCCATCAATCTCTTGCTTTAGTAATTGTGTTTGAAGAACTTCATGTAATTAAAATTAACATACATTCATTGACTGCTTGTATTTTTTTTACTTTTTCGCTGGCGATATAATCTCATTCTTTAAACAGCTGTAATATCTGTCTTGCCTAAAAAATATTTTCCATTTTAATAACTTCAAAGATTTATAGAAACTACGAATAATATAGAAATAATTTGTAATCAATAAACTTACGTTTATTACACGGCACAAATGTTTAATTTGTTTTATTATTTTCAAGAAACAGGGTAAAATATTCTTCTGATTCAGGCATTTTTCATTAAATCAAGATTTGTACTACTATGTAACTTTAAAATGGTTTATTTATCTATGCCTGTTTCCTTGTTGATATCGGTACGCATACAACGTTGATGCCGGTACGCATACAACGACAGATCTCTATTCACATACACGACGTCTAATCACAATCGACCTGTATAGAAATGCTTTCATGGAAAGCGAATGACGTACAGTTCGCGCGTAACGCATTTCCGTTGCATTTGTATGGATTCACACCCTAGTCGCGCCTAAAGAAGTTATACTTCAATATTAAAAATGGTATTACCACTGCCCTGCATAATACGCTTTTTGCTTAAGACGCATTTTTATCACAGTCCTCGTTTCAATGTATTTTTATTTTGCACTAAATACATTATTAACAATATACGTATTATACAGAAGTCGTTTTAAATAAACATTTTCGATTTGAATGCAATAAATATTTATATTATTGAGATGAGTCACACTCTTACAGCTCCTGTGTAATATTTTAACATAAATATTGTATTCAATAGTTTAAAAATAGTTTACGAATTATAAATTTTCCTAAATTTTTGTTTCAAATTTTCCAACAGAATTTTCTTCTGGCTTTTGGTTTTTGGCTTTTGGCCAACGATTTATGATCCTAAACATGTGTTGGAATTTTTAGAAAATAATTATCGACATTTGATAATATGTTTATTCAAAGTAATTTTTCCATTAAAATTTGGATGCTTTATATTATATATCGATATTACAACATAATAAGGTAAAATTAAAAATTATGTGTATTGAAATATGTAAAGAAAAATATATACAAAAATATTTTCTCAAAAAAGAGTCCTGACAGAAAAATGAAATGATAAAAATGTATATATATATTCTATTTATAAATTTATAATAAACTATTTCATTTATAGACACTTTTAAACATATATTTTTAATAGTAATTGAATCATTTGTCTCTGAAAATTAAAATTAATATTCTAATGTTTTAAATTTAATAATACTGTATATATATATTTTTATTTTTGTCGTTTTTCATTTAAAAATTATTTATTTATTTTGTATTATTACTTTGTAAAAAAAATTAAATGATCATTTTTAATACTAATATTTTTAATAATTTTATAATTATGCATATATAAATATATATATATATATATATATATATATATATATATATATTGTTTTTATGTGTTTATGTATGTTTGCGTACAAATGTGTGCATGTTGTATATTTGTCTATAAGTGTGTGTGTGTGTGTATGTATGTATATTTGTCTACAAATGTGTGTATGTATGTATATATTTGTCTACAAATGTGTGTATGCATGTATATTTGTCTACAAATGTATGTGTGTATGTATATTTGTCTACAAATGTGTGTATGTATGAACATATATGTGTACAAATGTGTGTATGTATGTATATTTGTCTACAAATGTGTGTATGTATGTATATTTGTCTACTAATGAGTATATGTATGTTTTTTGTCTACAAATGTGTGTATGCATGTATATTCGTCTACAAATGAGTGTATGTATGTTTTTTTGTCTACAAATGTGTGTATGCATGTATGTATATTTGTCTACAAATGTGTATGTGTATGTATATTAGTCTACAAATGTGTGTATGTATGTATATTTGTCTACAAATGAGTGTATGTATGTATATTTGTCTACAAATGAGTGTATGTATGTATATATATATATATATATATATAATATATATATTTGTCTACAAATGTGTGTATGTATGTGTATTCGTCTACAAATGTGTGTATGCATGTATATTTGTCTACAAATGTTTGTATATATGTATATTCGTCTACAAATGTTTGTATGTATGTATATGCGCCTACAAATGTGTATATGTATGTATATTTGTCTATAAATATGTATGCATATGTATATTCGTGTATAAATGTGGGAGTATGTGCGTATTTGTGTATATTTTTATAAATATAAGTTTGTGCTTAAATAAATATATGTATATGTATATGCACACCTCTATATAAATGTGTGTATATACAAAATAAGTTTGAGCATAAATGTATATATGTATATGTATATGCACACCGTTATGTATAAATGTGTGTAAATACAAATAAGTTTGTGCAAAAATGTATATATGTATATGTATATGCATACTTTACATTATTACCAGGAACGCTTCTAGGGTTCTCAGCGCCCTCATGCCATTTTTTTTTCTAGAGCCTCCTCCCCTATTATTTTACCTGTTTTAACAGTTTATTATTAAAATTATTAATTAATATTTGGCTTTTGAAACGTTTTACTTATTTATTTTCATGCGATTTATTCTATTGAGCAAATCATAGAGAGCAAATAAATTCTTGTCTTTCATTATTAAACATAACCATAGTCCATAACACTGGTACTTCATGTTGGATTATTTTAATTTAATTGTTTATTATTTAAGATATCCAAAATTGCATCTTAAACTTCTCCTAATTCGTGAGAGCCGAATTGTATGTATTCATCTTTACTTTTCCATCTGTTATTTTAAAGTGAATTTTCTATTTTATTGTATTTTAAAAATATTGTGCAAAGATTAGTAAAAGATGCAAAGAAATTATATATTTCTCGAATGATACTGAAAAAAAAACAACTATATTGAAAATTTCAAATTCAAAGCTTGTGTTGGCGCCCCCTAAAACGTGCGCTTGTATTTTTCGCATGCGTCGCATTAAAGGCAGGACCGGCCCTGATTTTTACTTAATTTCATATTTTAAGTGAAATAATTTGTCAAATCCTGTTCATCTGCCATACACATACTGCTTCTTATATTATTTTAATTTCTGGCACATCCCAGCTACTTTTGGCAATAATAATATAGACATATCATTTTTCTTATTAATAATCATGAATTTATTATACATATTCTAATATTGTCCAGGCTCATAAGTAAATTGAAATTTTTGGCAAATGTCAGTCTTCACTTGTTTTTAATGTCAAACTATGCCTTAAATATTTTCAAGGTCAAACAATGATAAGCGGTTTTTTGCAATTTTTTCCATTTATTTCTACAATCTAACTATATTTCTATGAATCTAAAAAATCTAGAAAATTTTCCGAGCAAACTTCAGGAAGATTCATGAAAATCCGAATAATCATTTAGGAGGAGTATATTTACATACATCATTACAGAAGAATTTAATATATATAACATATATATATATATATATATATATATATATATATATATATATATATATACATGAAAACAAAGATAATTTGCTGACAAATGCTCCTATCATTGTTCTATAGCATCTGCAATTGATTTGGCTTTGTAATGCTTTACAAACATGTGTATGTACTTGTGTATATATGCCACTAATTGAATAATTGTTGCTCAATTTATATTTATTTTTCATATTGGAATCATAGAATAGAATATCGAGTATTTTATTTTTAATAATAATAATAATAAATGGTAGTGTGCCCGAAGGCAGGTCCATGGTGTGAGAGCTACAACAACAAATGATTTCCTTGCCCTTCATACCATTACCACTATTATCTATCCCAACTTTTTTAAATTTTTTTTAATATATTTTTAATAATATAGAATTAAATTTAATTAATTTATGAATGGTTCAATAACACAATTAGCTATTCTTTTAATAATTAATTCAGAAATTAAAATAAATTTCATAATATAATATACTAATAATCATTGAATTATTTGAATTGTTAATTTGTATTTAAGTAATTTTTAATATTAATATTAAATTATTAAAAAAGTATATTATATTATAAGCTCAAGTTTCTTCAAGTGTTTTGTTTTGTTCCATATGGTCTTGAATGAATCACAAAAACTTTCAGTAAATATATATCTACTTAACAACGTACTTTCAACTTCAATTTTACAATCATTTATTGATTTCTATACATTATCTCTTTTTGCAACATAATCCAACTGCTAATTTCCAGAGCAACCTCAATTATCAATCAAAATTAAGGGGGTTGTTTGTTTTTTCTTTTGCAAAAAATGCAAGGTTTTTTTTGTTTTTGTTTTTCTCGAAATGTATTTATCATAAAGACATGCGTTTTTTTTTTAAACAAAAATTACAAAATCATAGAATATTACGAAATTTTCTTTTTTTTTTGCTATCATTTTTTAACCAGGGGCGGCCAAAATCAGCCTTGCAAAATCGATCTTTTATTGCAGTGGTGAACAAATTAAAAAAAAATGTCGATCCGACTTGTAGTTTTTTTTTAATTTGTGGCACCGCATTGAAAAAAGTCAATTTGAGAAAAAACGTATTTAAAGTTTTTAATATAATGTACTAAATACATCATTTAATTTAATGTACTAAATATACACCGTGGTTTTCAAAGATGCTGACACATTAAAAAGGTCATGTGCATGAGGTATTATAATGAAAAAGAGAGCAGCTGGCATACAATAGCTCGCGGAGCGATGAAAAAAACGGTTTTAGAGGATGATACATATAGAGATATGTATATCTATAACTTCGTCAAAAAAATAGATATTGAGATGATTTTTTTAAATAATTCTAAGGTTTTTAGTTTTCATAATATCAAAAAATCTCAAAATCGAAAAAAAAAATAAAAACCCAACAACCGCCTTAAATTTAAAATATATATTTTTTTGCTATATTTTATAAAGGTATAAATGTTTATTTAATGATTTTTTCCAGTGGCGCGTAAAATGAGCGACAGGGTTGGCCAGAGCTCGTCCGCCCCTGCCCCTCGCGCCACGCTGGGGCAGGGGGGGGTCGACCAAACCACTCAACCACTCCAGGTAAATAATAATAAATTAAATAAATAATAATTACCAATATTGAGAATAATCAATCATTTATTAATGTGTTTCTTCTCTCCCCAGTCGATCAGAAAATCATCAATCTCAGATTCCCTAGGCGGTCAGAGCGTTCGGCAGCTGCTGACCGCCGGAGGTCAGTCCAGGACAACGACGAGTGTCAGCAGTGCCAACCATCCATCGATCAACATCAGCAGTGGTTTGAATCCGATTAATGCCAGTGTCAGTAGTAGTAGTAGTGTTTGTGGTGAAACGAACAAAACTATGACGCCGATAAATAGGACTAGTAGTAATATTAGTAGTAGTAGTAGCACTAGTGGTGTGTCGAATATCAGTGTCAGCGGCCAACACAGTCGGGGGCAGAGCCCGTTTTCGAACAGAGTGCAGGGTCTGCAGTTGGGAGGCAGGCAGGTCGGTAGCAGTGCCAGTTTGGAGTCACCGGAGATCGCACAGAGATTGCAAGGTAAGGGATAAGGGATAGATGTGAACATACACAATATAAGGTGTAGTAACAAGAAATCTATTATTTTTCCAATTGTTTTTTTTTATCTATTAAGTCCCATCAGGGATGGGACCAAATCCAAAATTGAATTTAAAGAAAGCTATTGCCCAAAAGCGGCCAATGGGAGGAAAATGGTGTTCCACAACACATCATTAGTGACACCAAGTGATTACCATCTGTTCCTTGATATGGTCTTCCGGCCAATGGGAGGAAAATGGTGTTCTACAACACATCATTAGTGATACCAAGTGATTACCATCTGTTCCTTGATATGGTCTTGCGGCCAATGGGAGGAAAATGGTGTTCTACAACACATCATTAGTGATACCAAGTGATTACTATCTGTTCCTTGATCTGGTTCATGGATGGTGAAAAAATCGCTTCAAGAAAGGCTTGTGAAAATCATCTGTATCATTTTTTGCCAATAGGGTTGAGGGCTTCTGATAGACTCACCAAGATACTTCAGGAACTTGGTTGGGAGGTTCTTATAGTATGGACCTGGCACCAAGCAATTACCATCTGTTCCTTGATCTGGTCCATGACAAACGCTTATGCTGGTGAAAAATTCGCTCCAAGAGAACCTTGGCAAATCAACTGTATCATTTTTTGCCAATAGGGTTGATGGCTTCTGATGCTTACCATGAAGCTTCAGGAGCTTGGTTGGGAGGTTCTTATGAATCCACCTTATTGTCCAAACCTGGCACCAAGCCATTACCATCTGTTCCTTGATCTGGTTCATGGCTGGTGAAAAATTCGCTCCAAGAGAACCTTGGCAAATCAATTGTATCATTTTTTGCCAATAGGGTTGAAGGCTTTTCATAGACTCACCAAGAAGCTCCAGGAGCTTGGTTGGTAAGTTCTTATGAATCCACCTGGCAGTCCAAACCTGGCACCATGCCATTATCATCTGTTCCTGATCATATGGTCCATGGCAAACAGTTATGCTGGTGAAAAATATGCTTCAAGAGAGGCTTGTGCAAATCAACTGTATCAATTTTCGCCAACAGGAATGAGGGCTTCTTGATAGACTGACCAAGAAGCTCCAGGAGCTTAGTTGGGAGGTTCTTATGAATCCACCTTAAAGTCCAAACCTGGCACCATGCCATTACCATCTATTCCTTGATCTGGTCCATGGCAAACACTTAAGCTGGTGAAAAATTCGCTTCAAGAGAGGCTTGTGAAAATCATCTGTATCATGTTTTGCCAATAGGGTTGAGGGCTTCTGACAATCACCAAGAAGCTCCAGGAGCTTGGTTGGGAGGTTCTTATGAATGCACCTTATAGTCTGGACTTGGCACCAAACGATTACAATCTGTTTTTTGATCTGGTGAAAAATTCTCTTTGAGATAGGTGAAAATGGTCTCAACTGTCTCAATTTTTGGCCAATAGGGATGAGGGCACAATGATATTACCTTCAAAGTATAGTTATTTAAGCCTTCAACATCCATGACAAAATAATAGATTTCTTATTACTACACCTTACATGCTGTTTAATTTGACAACATAGTTTTTTTTTTTTTTTTTTGAAAATCTCCAGAATTAAATATGAACCCACATATAGAATTATCATTTTATTCATATTTCTTTTCTACATATTTTCTCCGAACAAACTTTTTATGTAACTTATCTATATTTGAATATCTTTATTTTTATATATGTGTTTATGTATTATTGAACATTAATAATAAAATTATAATAACAAATATTTTATTCATAAATTTTTAAAACATATTCTCTTCTATTTATATTTAATATTATACAGATAATTATATATTTTTAATTATATATTTTTCTTATTTCTATATAATTATTATTGTTCATAAATCATAATTGATTCGAACACAATGCATGCATTTTGTTAGTAATTAATTAAATTTCTTAATTAATATTGCTAATTAGTATGTTGAGATCGAGATGCTTCTCCATATTTCACTAAAGATTACTTATTTAAATGCTCGAATGGTACATTTTAACATTTCTTCCAAGAAAATAGAAGAAATAAATTATTTTTTTATATCATTTGCCTATTGTGGTACAAATACAGATTATAAAAAATAAGTTTTTTATGCAAACATCCATCCAGTTTTTTGATAAAAAAGTTATTGTTTACTTAAAAAGAAGGATGATTGCTCTCACCATTGCTTTCAAAATGTTATAATATTGTTAATAATAATTTTAAAAATAGGCTATAAAAATGTAGTTTATTATAAATTCGTTTATTTAATTTCTTTTCTTTGAATGTCTACGTTTTTTATGTGCACGAAAACCTAAAAAGCCCGTACCACGGAATTCCTGCAAGAAGATAATTTCTGTCTAAATTGGTACAAGAAATCCAAAAAATACAAATCGAGAGAGCATCATGCACTTTGAGGTTTCAAATTTACATTTTTCATTTTTTGACCTGAATTACTGGTCCATATTCCTGCTGCTTTTCTTCCAAGCAGCAGGTGATGCAGCATTCTTTAGGTTTGGCCTGCTGCTGGTTCAGATCTGTTTCTTTGACACCATGAGGCATGCATTGGGTGAAGTCTGATGATATCACCAGAACCTTGAAAAAGGAAAAAAGAAATTTTTCATATTTTAAAAATATACAAGTCATAATTATAAAATCACTTACAGTAATTAGCACAATACAGTAATTATTTCTAACACATACAGTAATCTTTCGTATAACAGAGAGCCTACGTATTTCGTAGAACATACTTTGTTCATAAACAAAGACACAAGGGATTCACCATTGACAACGATTACCGAACTATAGCCTGACCTTCCGAATGATTCCGAACCGACCCGAAAACGTTCTATAAAGGAACATTTTTGAAAACTAGTGGCGCATGGCCACTTCCCTTACCGTAAACTAAATTATTAAAAAATATCTGTGCAAAACTTTGAAAAAATTCGATTTTTGAGATTTTGAAATTTTTGGAAAAATTTGATTATATTATGTTTTGATTTTGTTTGTATTTCGAATTTTTTTTAAGATTTTGAATATTGGCCGACTTACAGTCGAAATATCAAAGCGCGAAGGCGCCGCGTAGTCGTGAACGTGTAAACATTAGTACGGAACCCATATAATCGTACACAAAATTTGTACTTATTATTATAATCATTATAAAATATCTGATAATACGATGTACATATGTCTAGTGTTCATTTTTGACCGCCATATAGCATTATTTTTTACTTTTTTATTGGATCTCCGGAGGCGCTGGACCTGCCTTTACAAAAATTTCACCAGTTGTTCATTTTGTCAATACAAGTAAAATGTTTTTTGTATTTAAATCGGACGCTGCGTTGTCTAAAATACAAGACTGAAATACCATTTTTGGCACTTTTTGCTCCGTATCTCCGAAACGGCTAGACCTGCCTTTTGCCAAAAACTAATCAGCAGGTTTCCTTATCAATAGGATTGATTGCTTTGTGAATTATTCAAATCGGTGGATCCGTGTTCGCGTAATCGTCGACGAAAATTTGTATCCTCACACACACACATGCACCCATTTTTTCTAAGGTATGCCAAAATGTTCAGAAACCTCTGAAACGTAAAGATATATGAAAGACTAAAGGACTTCTACTGTATTTCTATCACAATATCATAATATTTCAATTATAAATCTAATAGTAAATAATATAGTTTAAAAATTCAATAATCGAGTAATTAGAATGTTCTGTAAATTATCTCTTGCCAGTTGTGTTGCAAACATTCCTTGTTTTACAATTATATTTCTTTTTCGTCACATGTTTTTATTAAAAAGCTTCGAAACGCATTCTAAAAAACAAATTTGCATCAAAAATGCCATTGTGTTTATTTATTGCCTTATCATATTGTAGTTTAATGAAACAGGCTTCAGCAAATCGTCTTCTGAACATTTATTTTTCAAAATGCGGCATAATCGGTTTAAAAAAACTATATTCTATTTATGTGTTAGTGCATTCAATAAACATAGTTTTAAAATATTTGTAATTTTTGGAACCATTTTTGTGTTGTTGAAGGCGTTTATTTAAATTTTGGCTAGATTTACCTATATTTATTGAGTCACAATCTAAGCAATTTATTTGCAACTTGAGCCCGATGCAGTTGACGCCAGTATTTCTGGTAACAGATTTTCTGTCAAGCTTTTATCTTAAGATGAGTGTATTTAAACGTGACATATTACTCTAGCATTTTATTATTATTATTTTATTATATATAAATATGAGATAACATAATCACATAGATTTATTGCTAATACATATATGTTTTATGTTTAAATTCCTGACAGAAAATATGTTAGAAGAATAAAGTTAGAAGAATAAAGGCTTCGTGTGCACTGGGCTTTAAGCAATATATAAATATATTACAAACTTACCATGAAAATAGTCACAGCAACAATCACCGTCTTCATTTTACAACAATATTTTCCTAATATTATTATAATAATTTTTATAAATTTGGTCTAATCAATTTCTATCGAATGTTAAATGAATATCATCTGGTCTTTATATATACTTTGATACAAATAAGTTCTCATATACATTTAATTTCATATATAAATATTTATATAATAATATGCAGGGTTTGCAAACATTTTGCGTTGGGAATAAAGAGAAAGGATATCGATTTTTAGGAAAGTTATTTTAAAATATTAAAGTTATTACTTTTATATTAACTGGATGGTTTGAAAGTTACAAGAGAAATAATAAACAAATAAATAAATTATAAAAATAAATAAATAAAAAGATTGTACTGTCGACAGCAATATTTTCTTTGTTTTATATGTTAAAAATATAGTTATATATATTATAGTTTAAATATTTGATAGTTTAAAATTTATTAGAAATTCAATATTTATTTTAGTTGAAGTTACAAATCAATTTTTGTTGTTTGTTCACATGTGCATATTAATTTTTCATATTTATATTTTTGAACTATGTTTGCAAACCACTATATGTGAAATCCACAATTATTTAGTTGCCAACATAATAAAAAATAAATAAATAAATATTATATTTTACATATATATTAAATTATCAATATTATTAATTTATTAAGCTATTTATTAATATGTACATTTATATATTGAAGAATTGACTGTTTCAAAGATTTTACAAAATACATTAGAATCCCTTGAAGCTTTGAATCATGCTTAATACGATTTCCCGTATAATACGCTTTTTCACGTCGGTTCTTACTTAATTTTTTTCTTTAAAAAATTAAACAACATAATATTTTCTCAAAGGTATTTTTATAAAATTTAATAAACACAAGGAAATATTTAATAGAGTAATGTTTTTTCATAAATTTATTTGAAAATTTGTTTTTCTATAAAATTATATAAATATGTTTTTTTATGAAACTATTCATTTAATAATTTATGTTTATAAAAGTATAGTATAATATAATATAATATGAAGTGAAAATAGGCATTTGGAGCTTTGATTCAGTATACGTTCATATCACTATTAGAAATATAGAGGAAAGTCCCGTAACGCCGGACGGCACCAAGCACCGGACACTCTATTTAACACGTATTATTTAAGCGAGTATAAATCATTTTATTTCAAAATACAAGTGAAAGGGGCAGGGGGGGGCACACAGGTATAGTGACGTTTAAGACGATTAAGTTTAATACGGTGTAGAAATATGTTTTTATAATATTAATTATAAATTATGACTTTTTCAACTTGTAAGAAAATGTTGTCCATCCCTTCTGAAAGAAAGAAATTTCCTGCAACGCAAACGTATAAATAAATAAAATAATTTAAAATTTTATTATTATCAAGTAGTTTATTATTTATTTTTGATTTGGTATTTATCGGCGACAAGAATTAATTTTGATCGACCTTGTTTTGCATTTTAGATCTCGCATTTTTCTCCCATTGGACGACGACACGCCTTTGTTTTGTAAAATTCGAATTTCTAAAGTCGATGTTGATAAACTTTCTGATTTGCGATTTATTTCGAAAGAAAAATAAGATGTATTACGTTTTAACACACACATGGATACATACATACTGGATAACCTGAAAATATAGATCAAAATATGTTACCAATTGAAAATAGCCCATTTCGGGCACTGCGGTGTGAAATGGCAATCGAAATTCCCTGAAACGAGTTAGAAATTAACTAATCTCACGGACCTGCCCCAGGGCAGGTACTACCCACTATCTATTAATATTAATATTAATTTATCCATTATCATTTTCCAGGTAATCCATTAAAACGTCCAGCCCAAGACCCTGCAACCAACCTCACCAGCACATCAACACCCATTAGTGGCAGTTCGACACCAAGACTTCATGCCTCCAACCAGTCTCATGCTGTCAGTCACAGTTTGTCATCGAATGTGGAACCAGTGGCCAGGAAGAGATTGAAAATGACATCAGAAAACGAATGTGATACAAAACAACAGCACCTGCCTCTCACAACACAGCAGCCTGTGCTGCTGGACTTGGATTTGAAGTCAAAAGTCAGATTCATCGAGGAGCAGAATATGAGATACTTGCATAAAATTAGAGACGAGTAAGTGGAATGGAATTTCATGTTTGAGTATGGTTAAATTTATTTAAAAGTTCAAAATGGATCTTAAAGCTGGTGGATTATTATTAACTTCCCGAAGGAGAAGTTTATGTTTTCATCAAAAAATCCGATTCTCTAATTTTTTGTTTTCTCGACGTTTTAAGCCATTCTGAATCGAATGAGACCAAATTTGGAAAATGTGTGTGTGTGTGTATGTATGTGAACAGATTTTTTGCCGTAAATCGACGTTTTCTCGAAAACGGCTGGGCCGATTTCAAAAATTTAAAAACCATTCTATGTATCTCGACGAAAACTATTGTTTGTCATTTTTGTGCGAAGATCGACCAAGCCGTTTCTTTATAAATCGCAGAAATGAAAAATTTTTCGTCTACGTTTTAGCCCGCAATTCTGAATCGATTTTGAAAATTCAAAAACCGTTCGAAAGATATTGGTTGGGAATCGTGCTGATTAATTTTTGGTAGAGATCGGCCGGGCCGTTTTCTTGTAATAAAGTTTTTCAAAAAAAATTTCGACGCTTTTTATGATTATTTTTTGACGGTGGATACCATAGTCTTCTAGATCATACTAAAATATTACGGCCCTACGACAACTGGTTCAGCTTTAAAAATTCGTCAAAGTTTGCAAAAATTAGTATCGTTTTTTGGCATTTGTCAAAATTAGACTTTTGATCGACGTTTTCTCTAAAACGCCTGAACCGATTTTAGAAATTTAAAAGCCATTTGATGTATTTCGGTGAGGATTATCGTTTGTCAGTTTTGTGCGACGATCTGCCAAGCCGTTTCTTTGCAATTTGAAAAAAAGTGTTAAACTTTTCGTCCACATTTAAGCTCATCCTACTGAACCGATTTTAAAAAATCAAAAACTGTTCGAAAGATAATATTTGGGAATGGTACTGATTAATTTTAGGTGAAAATCTACCGAGCCGTTTCTTGTAATTAACTGTTGAAAAAAAAAATTAAGCCGATTTTCATGGAACTTTTTTTGGCGATATACATCATGGTCTTATAGAACTTACTGTAATATTACGGCCTTACGACAAGTAGTTTAATTTTAAAAATTCGTCAAACTTTGCTAAAATTATTATCGTTTTGTTTTTTTAAAGTAGGATTGATGAAGTATGTTATTTATACTTTTTTTTATTAAGTCGATTATTTACACATATCGGGAAGTTCATGTAACTTGCCTCAAAGCTAAATACGAAACCAACTAGTTTAGGATTTTTTTGCACTGACGATCAGCGATTGCGATTTAATATTGCTCCTTGCTTTTGCAGCAGTGCTAGATTATAAAAAATTAAAGGCATGAACCAGCAAAGTTCACAAACAATTTTATTTCGTGATTTTTCTAGAATTTGTGCCACATTTAAATATAACTTTATATAACCAATTATCAACTACATATTCATCAATTAATCACCATAATTTTTCTATCTTCTAGTTACAATAAAGATCTGATGGAACTCTATTACCTGACAGTGATAGATGGCAACATAATGGATCTCTTCACCTTCTACCGATCATCAAAAACCCACACACAAGCCTATCTGCAATTTCTGGAACAGCACAGGATCATTTCCAAAGCTGATGACGTCGAATCAGGAGTAGCAGCCTCACAATTGGCAGCTCTGATGTCGAATAAGAGCTCGGCGTCTTCACTTTTAATGGATATTGATAAGAAAACATCGATTTCCAGTGGTAATGATGTATCGAGTAGATTGAGTAGTAGCAGTATGGATGTGTCGTCTATTAATGATGTGTCCATGTCATCGCAGGTTGTTCAACTTAAGACTGGTGAGATAATTGAAACATAATATAAAAATTGGTAACACTTGACATTGTTCTAACAAAAAAATGGTTTAATGAATTTTTATGATATCAAATATTATTTATGTTGTATATTTTTTTGTATTTAACTATGATTTTAAACTGCACTGAGATGCTGTAAGGCATTATTTTATGAAAAATGTGATTAATTATTTAATTTTAATGAATGCTTTTAATGAATTTTTATAATATCAAATATCTTGTTTATGTTGTATATTTTTTCGTATTTAACTATGATTTTAAACTGCACTGAGATGCTGTAAGGCAATATTTTATGACAAATATGATGAATTATTTAATTTAGTATAAATTTTCCAAATATTTGATTCAGATCAGATTGATTTTTAAAATTGCAAATAATAACATACATTAAATAAATGACAAAAATACTCTTTCAACGCTCCTTGGTCTATTTATTACAATTTCGATTTTAAAGTGTACTGAGATGCTGCAAGGCAATGTTATATAAATAATATCTTAGTGCATTTAATTTTGTACCAGCCTGCCTAATATTTCATTCATATCAGACAGATTTTTAAGATTGGATTTGGAATACTAAATAAGTATGTCTTCAGATATTATTTTAGCGCGCTCTGATTTATTTTTTATTCTTACTTGCGATTTTAAAGTGCATTGGGATGCTGTAAGGCAATATTATATCAAATACCATGATAGTGTATTAAATTTTGTGCAGAAATTTGTCAAATTTTCTATTCTGATCAGGCAATTTTTTTATGTTGTAAACATATTAAATAATTGTCAAAATGATGCTTTTCCACATTCTGATCTACTTTATATTTCAAAATGATGCTTTTTCCACATTCTGATCTACTTTATATTTTCAATTGCGATTTTAAAGTGTACTAGGATGGTGCAGGTCAAAAATATGATGGAAAATTTTGTACAAATTTTCTAAATATTTCGTTTTGATCAGACTAATTTTAAAAAATCCAAATAAAATGTTGAATAAATCGTCGTCTAATGTTCTTTTAACGTGTTCTGGTCTAATTTTTATCTGCAATTGCAATTTTAAAGAGTACTGAGATGATGTGAGGCAATATTAGATAAAATATATAATAGATTATTTAATTTCGTACAAATTTGCCAAATATTTTGTTCTGATCTGAACGAATTTTTAAATTGCAAATAAAAATTTGCAAAAAATAATTAAAATTTAATTTTGTGATGTATAGATGAAATACTAAGTAATTTTTTTATTTGCAATTACAATTTTGAAGTGTACTGGGATGCTATAAGGCAATATTATATTGATTTATCAATAAAATTGTTGCTCTTTACATGGCGCAGAGGGCTTCAATTTAAATTTACATTTATTATTTTATTTTTTAGATATTTCACTAAATTCGAGCAATTTGCCTGACAGGCGCATATCCACATCGTCACAAGCTGTTAACAAAAGTTTATCGAGCAGTAATCAAGAACAGATTGCTGAAAAAGCTAAACAAGTAATATTTAGTAATTAACAACTATTTTTTAAAAATATTTAAACTATAAACTTAAAAAAATGACTCATAACTTGCCAGGACTTTCTCTACAATTTTTGTATTTTTTATCTGTTTTCAGGAGGCCTATGTTGTCCAAAGGGTGGCAGAACTTCAAAAAGAAGGCCTATGGTCTGAAAAAAGATTGCCTAAACTTCAAGAACCCACAAGAAATAAAGTACATTGGGATTATTTATTAGAAGAAATGTTGTGGCTGGCGACTGATTACGCACAGGAACGAAAATGGAAAAAGAAAGCTGCCAAAATGGTAAATTGATGATAAACTAATTTACTAAAAGTGTAATAATTATATATATAAAAATAAATATGTATAATGATTCGAATATTTTTTTAGTGTGCGCGGATGGTCCAGAAACACTTCCAAGACAAATCTGCTCAGGCGCAAAAAGCAGAAAAATCCGAAGAGCAGCATCGACGACGCCTGGCAGGTTTCATATCAAAAGAAATCAAAATGTTTTGGTCAAACGCCCAGAAAATCGTCGAATTCAAACAAAAGACGAGGCTGGACGAGACCAGGAAGAGGGCTTTGAACCAGCATCTCAGTTTCATCGTCGATCAGACGGAAATGTATTCAAAATCTTTGGCCAAGGGGATGAATCAGAAGAAAGCTGCACAACCTTCAAATGAGGGAGACGATTCTAGAAATATCAGTGATGGTAAATAAACATTTTATTTATATATATATATATATATATATATATATATATCTTATATATAAAAATGGAGCTCTCTTTCAAATGTCCGAATAAAACTCGAAAACGGCTGAATCGATTTGGCCAGTCTTAGCCTTGAAAAATTCGTGCCAATCCAGAGAAAGTCCAAAAAGTGAGAAATTATTTCAAATCCGCGTAGAAAGTTTACATTTTTAATTTGAAAATTTTTGTAGAAGCGTAATTTAAATAAAACAATGGACGGTGGCAATTTCGTGAAATGTCAAACGCTTTTGACAGATGATGTTCAATTACGTTTAATAGGATGTTTTACGCGAATATTATTTATTTATGATAAATTTGTAGTAAGTAGTTTTGTTTGTAATTTTATTTATATACAAAAACGTTAGTAAACGGGCCGCAAGTGTTACTAGAGACTCAAAATATAAACTTTTTTGATATGTTAATATGAAAATGCACTTTTTGGCATATTTTTCTCAAACACGGTGCTCTGAAAGATCTCATTTGTATAATTATATACTCATTGGTATTCATAAAACATTTTCTAGGTTATATTATTTTTTTTCTATGTTATTTAAATTCAGAACCTAAATTTGGTATCGATCAAATGGACATTTTGTCGAATAACATTTTTCCAGTTAAAATTTCCCAGAATTTATCGAAGAATAGATAGTAATATATGAAGGTTCAGGGTTAAAAAGGTCCACCACCGATATGTCAAAAATCAGTAAAGTTAAGCATTGTTCAACAACAATATTTGAAAGTAGAAGAAAAAAGATGTATAACCAGCTATAACCTTGATTTGAAAACGGTAATCTTTGAAATGGGGGATATAAACGGTAATCTTTGAATATCCATAATAAAAGTATTTTCTTTTTAGTTAAAAATATAATTATTTTGTAAAATACCTTTAAAATTATAATAAGGCTTTGAACCTTTTTGCCTCCTGCCCGTTTCAAGTTACCCCGCCTATAATGTAAAAAGGTCTATAAGGTAAAAATGGCAGTTTCACTAAATGTAGTCAGATAATTGTTCATTTGAAATAAGTTATTTGTTGTAATACAGTTGGTTTGGTTTTCACAATATAGTTTATATTTACTCAAAGTCAAATTGGACCTTTGTGCCTCGCCTTGCTCTACATATATACTTTTTATTAAATTTACTTTAATTCATCGAATGTTACTTGAAACTTTTCAAAAAGCACGTCAAAGAAGAAATACTTAATACATTTTCTATCTCTCCTCTCAGGAAATTTGAAAATTTTGTATAAGCTCAATAGTAGTATTTACAATTATACACAAAATCCAGAATCCAAAAAAATCTGGAAAACTTGAAACGTAATCAATAAGTCGAAAGACCAAAAAAGACTTGGATGGATTATACCATGATTATACTATGTTTTTTATAGAAAGTGTATAAAACTTCCAGTTTGATTGTATTGACAAAATATAGACAAACTAATTGGGTTTATTGTTTTTATAATTATTCATTGTATATAGCATTCAAACGGCACATCCTCATACACTTTAATACAAGTATTAAATATTTTTGATTCTCTAGAAATTGTTTTGAATACACCTCACTTAGCAAAACAACGATTGCCGGGTCAGCTAGTATATATATATATATATATATATATATATATATATAAAGCTTCATTTATACCTTTTATATATCCTTTTTCTTTAGATAAATATATCCTTTTTCTATATATCCTTTTCCTTTAGATGAATTTGTGCCATCAGACCAATCCCAGAGCGACGACGAATCCACGATCGCCCAAGAGGAATTGGCAGCAGCAGCAGCCGCGGCTGCAGCAGCTGCCAACGTCTCTTCTTCCCGCAGCAGTCGAAGTAATACGGCTGCTGCTGCCTCCAAAATAGTGGATCCGGTGACGGATGAAATTGAAGCTTTGAAGAAGGAATCGGAATTGGATCTGGAAGATGTCCTGAACTCTTTGCCTAGCGATTACTTTGCTAAAAGGGCGAAGGAGATTGCTGGTGAAGAGGGCAGTAGGAGTGAGAGCGAGGCAGAGGAGGAGGAACAGGTAATAATTGAATTTGATAAATGTATTTATTAAATAAAGTATTATTATGATAAAGAGCAAAAAGGTGCAGTGTGGTTTTTAAATATAATTGTATATTTGCCATGATTTGCACTGACAAACTATCAGCAATTGCAATTTAATATTGCTTCTTGTTTTTGCAGCAGTGCTAGATAAAAATGAAGGCATGAACCGACGAATTTCACAAAGAATTTATTTTTGTGATTTTTCTTTTTAGTGCTACATTCTTAGGTTAATTGCTATTTATAATAATAAAATCATGTTATCTTTTATAACTAATAAATAATCATTTGCTAAAAAGTTTATATGAAAAATAAAACGTGATAATACAAACATACAAATAGTACAAAGATATTATTTATCTGTTTAGCAAACAATATTTGTTATTGATATTTCATTTTTTATTTATATATATTTTCTATTATATTACATCTCTATCTTTATATATATGCATTTATTTATGTATATATAAAAATATAGTGATTTAGCTTTTATTTTATTAATGTTTATTCTATTCTTTTCTAATATTATCTTATTGTTTTCAGAAATCAGATGACGATTCAGATTTCAATGGCTCGGACAAAGAAGCAGCTGATATTGAAGACACAATTGATGCTGAAGAGAACATCGAAAAGGATGAAGGTGATTTGGATCATAAAGCTGAAATTGACATGCTAAAGGTAAGTAACTCAATAACCAAAAGCTTATAATAAATTCTACAAATTGAACAATAAATTATAATTAATTATTTAATCAATTACCAAGCATTGATTAATGTTCTGCATTTGTAGTCATAATAAATGATTTATTAACATTTGCTATAATTAATATTTGGGGAATATATACCTGATAAAATTATCTACAAAGTTAGTTTAAACGTTAATTTTGTATGAATTTTAGTTTTATAAAATACTCATTTAAAAATCAACTTTTAAATAAATTCTATGGTTGCTTAGTGTGATTTAAATTTCTTTTAATTTAAATCATGATTAATAAACTATTTATATATATATCTACAGTAATTAAAGTACATAGCAAAATTATAGCTTAAAATCATCTACAAAATATATATATATACTTCTCAAATATTATTTATACTATTTCAAAGATTTGATAAAATTTACTTTTAATCTTAAGTGCATTTTAAAATATTGTTTGTTTTATATACAATTGTTTATAAATATTCATAATAAATTGAGTAAGATTAATAATATAAATAAAATAATTCTGATTTATATAAATAAAAATGTATTACTAAATATTAATATTCATTTTAATTATTTTATATGTAATTTCTCCTTGTATTACTATTTTTATTTTTACTTTTTTTTTTAATTTTATTTTTAACCAGTGCAAATAAATTATATGACATGGTTTTTAATTGTGAAGACAATTTTATTTAACCATCTATTTTTTCTAGGATGATGCTGAAATGGATATTGATGAATTAAGGAAAAAATATGGAATGCCTCCAACGATACAACAGAAATCTCCTAGAAAAGATAAAGAAGCAATCAAAAAGCCAAAAGAGCCTAGTCCTGCAACGTCAGGTAAAATATTATCATTTATTTTATAAAACTGAACAAATGTAGAAAAAAATAATTAAAAACAGTGCTTTCTTGTTTTAAATGCTGTAAAATTATTATTTTTTGTAAAATTTGTATTTTTTGGTTAAACGTTATTTTTTGTTAATCAAAATTGTAACAGTGTTATTTACAAAATTGTTGTGTTTTGTGTTGTACAAAAAAGCAATAATAGTAATAGCTTATGACTTTGAAAACATTAATTTTTAAATTTCTTTCTTTTATGTTTATGCTTTCTCTATAACAAAATTATTTTCAATTGTATTATTACTTTTGCCTGGTTTAAACATATCCTTTCTGATCCATAACTCAAAAAAAACTATTATTTTGGAGTTATTTTTATAATTAATGAAAGGAATATAAATTGAGTGAGACAATTACCAACCATTTGTTTATGGACAAATCAAACAAATGGGTGCTGAATCACTACAAATTATTAATATTTTCAATTCATTTGCAAAATTATACTTTGTATTAAATTTATACTTACATGTGGAATTTTTAATTGCAGATGATGAAGATAGTTTGGATTCGATGTCTGAAAGTTCCTTCGGAGATGAAGATCTTGGACTGAAATCAATCTTGCCCAGTGATGAATCTAAAGTTAAAGAAGAGGTAATAATAATAATTATAATAATAATAATAATATATATATATATATATATATATATATATATATATGTATCTATCTATTTATTTATTATATTTCAGGATAAAGCTGATGTTATTTATATTATTTTTCTGTAATTATTAACTAACAATATTAGTATTATTTAGTTTATTTAAAAAAAAAACTGTTTGCTTCTTTTTGTCTCATTAACAACTTGGATTTCGAAATATTTCGAAAAAGTATCTCAAGAAGGAAACATCCCACATAGTAATAATATTGAAAAAATTACATGAATAATAAAAATGACAATTTCTGCTTTATGATCCAAATTACCTTCATCCTTCTCGATGTTTTCCTCAGCATCAATCGTGTTATAGTTACTAAATTATAGTTTAATTACAGAACAAGATAATTATAAATAATAATAGGTATCCAGAAAAAATAAACTTATTTATATTAAATTAATAATTAATATAATAAATTAATGTTTATTATATTAAACATTATAATTTAAGAAATATTAATTTGCCCTACTAAATTTTACATCTGTCCTTTTCTCCCAGGATGATCGTTCAGAATCGAATGCAGACAGAGACCAGGACGAACTAATGGATAATGTAGCTGCCTTGGCTCAGAGTATCCAGCCGAAAGGAAATACTCTGTCATCTACAAGTGTTGTGACACCCGTGCCATTTTTATTGAAGCATTCGTTGAGAGAATATCAGCACATTGGTTTAGACTGGCTGGTGACTATGTCTGAGAGGAAATTAAACGGTGAGAAGATAACAATAACATATAATTATAATTATATTAATGATAGTTATGGAATTGTGTAAATTTGTGGTAATTCAGTCTCTTATTCAAAATTGTTGTTTTTTGTTGAAATTTGATATCTAGCTGATGTACTGGATGTATTTTGTAGTTGTCTCTATTGTTTTTAGATATAAAGATTAATTTGTCTGAATTTTACAACTTTTTATCAAATTTAAATTTTAACAGAGTTTTGTTCTGGGTTTATAATAAATATGAATAGTTTTTTTTTAAATTCTGTTTAAGGCTTGGAGTACATCATGAAACTGTTTTTTTATTGTTGTGAGATTTGTTAATTTGTTGCTGATTCATTTATAAAAATTTACTTATTACTTATTTTATAAGTTTTGAGACTAGAACCTTTCAGATCCATATCTCTAAATGTAATTATTTATTTAGAGATATTTATTTTTTTAAGGAAAGGAATAGTAATAGGTGAGACAATTACCAACCATTTGTTTATAGATTTCTTGAACAAATGGGTGCTTAATCACTACATTTATAATTTATATGTTTATATAAATTTACTTAAGATTTTAGAATTGTATGTTACTGATATATTAATTTTTATTTTCAGGTATACTAGCTGATGAAATGGGTCTCGGAAAAACCATTCAAACAATTGCACTTCTTGCTCATCTTGCTTGTGCTAAAGGTAATTGATCTTATTATTATTATTAACAGTTACTTGTTAAATGCAATAATTCTAGAAAATTATAGTTATAACACTATTATCAAGAATCCTTTCAGATCCATATCTCTAAATGCATTTATATATTTTAGAGATATTTTTTTATCTAAGGAAAGGAATAGTAATTGGTGAGACAATTACCAACCATTTGTTTGTCGATTTATGGATCAAATGGGTGCTGAATCACTACAATAACTTCATCTTCATATATTATTTTAAAAAACTTTTATTACTAAAATTTAATTTACTTGCGATATGGGAATAAAAATAGAATGGTCTAGAAATTTTTAGTGAATTCATATTAATAATATATTTTATTATCATTGCTTCATACTATTTACAATTGACCACATTTTATTATAATTATTTTTCAATGGAGAAAAATATAAATCGACAATATTTACAGTTGGATTATGGAAACTAACATAAATCACAAAATATTTGAGTTCTAATTTTGAAATATTTTTGCAAAAGCAACTTCATTTTAGTTTTATAATTTTTTTTCAAACTATCTACGACATTTTCGGACAATCTACAACATTTTTAGACAATCTATAATGTTTAAACAGAATCTCAACATTTCTATAAAATTTAATATATTTTGAAACAATTTACAACATTTCTAAACAACCAACAACATTCCTAGACAATTTGCCACAATTTTAGACAATTTGCAACAATTTTAGACAACTTGCAACAATTTTAGACAACTTGCAACAATTTTAGACAACTTGCAACAATTTTAGACAACTTGCAACAATTTTAGACAACTTGCAACAATTTTAGACAACTTGCAACAATTTTAGACAACTTGCAACAATTTTAGACAACTTGCAACAATTTTGACAACTTGCAACAATTTTAGACAACTTGCAACAATTTAAGACAACTTGCAACAATTTTAGACAACTTGCAACAATTTTAGACAACTTGCAACAATTTAGACAACTTGCAACAATTTTAGACAACTTGCAACAATTTTTAGACAACTTGCAACAATTTTAGACAACTTGCAACAATTTAGACAACTTGCAACAATTTTAGACAACTTGCAACAATTTTAGACAACTTGCAACAATTTTAGACAACTTGCAACAATTTTAGACAACTTGCAACAATTTTAGACAACTTGCAACAATTTTAGACAACTTGCAACAATTTTAGACAACTTGCAACAATTTTAGACAACTTGCAACAATTTTAGACAACTTGCAACAATTTTAGACAATTTGCAACAATTTTAGACAACTTGCAACGATTTTAGACAACTTGCAACGATTTTAGACAATATGCAATAATTCTAGACAATATGCAACAATTTTAGACAACTTGCAACATTTTAGATAATTTGTTTTGAGGTTATCTCAACATTTTTAGACAATTAATATTTTTTCAGACAATTTGCAACATTTTTAGACAATTTAATATTTTTCAGGCAATTTGCAACATTTTTAGACAATTTAATATATATTTCAGGCAATTTGCAACATTTTAGACAATTTATATATTTTCAGACAATTTGCAACATTTTAGACAATTTAATATATTCTCAGACAATTTGCAACATTTTTAGACAATTTAATATATTTCTCAGACAATTTGCAACATTTTTAGACAATTTAATATATTTTCAGACAATTTTGCAACATTTTTAGACAATTTAATATATTTTCACAATTCGCAACATTTTTAGACAATTTAATATATTTTCAGACAATTTGCAACATTTTTAGACAATTTAATATATTTTCAGACAATTTGCAACATTTTTAGACAATTTAATATATTTTCAGACAATTTGCAACATTTTTAGACAATTTACTAGATTTCTGGACAATCTACAACATATTCAAACAATCTTCAATAATATTAGACATCTTCAATATTCTTAGACAACTTATAACATCGATATGACTTATGATGCTTTTACTCTCCAGCTTTAAATGTTTAATGTAACCTTGTTCGATGTTGCATCAGCAATTGTGCTTCATTTATACTGAATACCAAATCATGGATGTATTTTTTTTATCTTCTATGCATACATATTTGAAATTATTATTTCATGTGTCTTTTTCTATTTTCTAGAAAACTGGGGCCCCCATCTGATAGTAGTACCAACATCCGTAATGCTGAATTGGGAAATGGAAATCAAAAAATGGTGTCCAGGTTTCAAAATCCTCACCTACTACGGCAGCCAGAAGGAAAGGAAACTGAAAAGATGCGGCTGGACGAAACCTGATGCCTTTCATGTCTGTATAACATCATACAAACTAGTTGTTCAAGATCACCAAAGTTTTAGGAGAAAAAAATGGAAGTATTTAATTCTGGATGAGGCTCAAAATATTAAGAATTTCAAATCACAGAGGTGGCAGATGTTACTCAACTTTCAAACCCAACAGTAAGTGGAGGAAGAAATATGATTTTATTAATGCTATTACTTATTGTTTTATTACTTTTTAGGCGTCTGCTTCTAACAGGTACACCATTACAAAATAATCTGATGGAACTGTGGTCTCTGATGCATTTTTTAATGCCCGATGTCTTCCAATCACATAGAGAGTTCAAGGAATGGTTTTCAAATCCTGTGTCTGGTATGATTGAAGGAAACAGTGAATACAATGAAGGAATTATTCGGAGGTTACATAAGGTGATAATAGATTTATATAAATATATAATGGAAGTAGAGTAATAATACCATGGCCTTTGGGGAGACTACCATTTATTATTATAATAGTAGTTTTTTTTGCACTGTCGATCAGTGATTGCAATTCAAAACGTTGCTTTCTACTTTTGCAGCAGTGCTAGATTATAAATAAAAACTGTAAAACGTTTTTGAGGCATGGACCAGCAAAAACCATAAATACCTTTTATGAATTTTCTAGAATCCAAGCCACATTTATATTTATATAAACAATAATTGTATATTTATACATATATATTTATTGTTTACAATATAATATTTATTTATTTACAATATATGTTTTATGTTGTAGGTTTTAAGGCCTTTTTTACTTAGAAGGTTAAAATCAGAAGTTGAAAAACAAATGCCTAGAAAATTTGAACATGTGGTTCTGTGTCGACTGTCTAAAAGGCAGAGGTTTTTGTACGATGATTTTATGTGCAGAGCAAAGTTAGTATTATTAATTTAATACTATTATTTTCATTATTCTTCTTATTATCTACATTTATTTTAATATTTTATCTTTTTCAGGACGAAAGAAACACTAGCTTCAGGAAATTTGCTGTCCGTTATAAACGTTTTGATGCAACTTCGGAAGGTGTGTAACCATCCAAATTTGTTTGAAACTAGGCCGACTATATCTCCGTTTCTGATGCCTGGTTTAGTCATCAGGATACCCTCTTTGGTCTATGGTGCTTTGGAATACGATCCAATGAATGTGAGTAATAATAAAAATATTTTTTACAAAATACATTCTAAAATTTATTATACTTATTTAGCATATTTTAATGCAGTAATTTTGTTGGCTTATTGAAGTATTAAATAAAAAGCCTAATTATTTAATTATTACATATATTTTTTACATTGAGATCTGAACTAGGGAGAGCTAGCCTGGAAAGATAAAAATATTATACATACAATTTATAACATTCAGATTTCTTAGATTATTTGCATACATCATTTCCAGACAATTTTTTTATACAATTTAGAACATTTTCAGATTATTCACACAATTTTCAAACAATATACATCATTATCAGACTATTCACACAATTTTTAGACTCTTACAACATTTTCAGACAGTTTATAATATTTGTAGACAATCTCACATTTGCATTCAATTTACAACATCTCTACTTCATTTTTAGATCATCCACTACTTTTTTAGACATTTGAATACATTTTTAAACCCTCTATTAAAATATCTGTTTTACAGTTTTATAGTATCTAATATATTTTTAGATAATTAACTATTTTTTCTCACTATTTTCTGGATTTTTTCTGGAAATTAACTATATTTTCAGATAATTTACAACTGTTATATCCAATTTACAATATTTTAAGATAATCTACTACATTTTTATTCTATTTGCAACTTATTTAGACTATTACTACATTTTTAGACTATAACCTCATTTTTAGACTATCTACAACTATTTTATTCAATTTACAACATTTTCAGACCATCTATATTATACATTTTTATACTATTACAACTATTTTATTCAATTTACAGCATTTTCAGATCATCTACATTATACATTTTTAGATTATTACAACTATTTTAATTTCATTACAACATATTCAAACTATCAATGACATTTTTAAACCGACAACAGCATTTTCAGACTATCTACATTCTACATTTTCAGACTATCTACATTCTTCAACATTTTTAGACTATTACAACTATTTTATTCAATTTACAACATTTGTAGACTATTACAACTATTTTATTCAATTTACAACATTTTTAGACTGTCTAAATTCTACAACATTTGTAGACTATTACAACTATTTTATCCAATTTCCAACATTTTCAGACCATCTACATTATACATTTTTAGACTATTACAACTATTTTATTCAATTTACAACATTTTTAGACTATTACAACTATTTTATTCAATTTACAACATTTTCAGACCATCTGCATTATACATTTTTAGACTATTACAACTATTTTATTCAATTTACAACATTTTCAGACCATCTACATTATACATTTTTAGACTATTACAACTATTTTATTCTATTACAAGATATTCAAACTATCAACGACATTTTTAAACTGACAACAACATTTTCAGACTATCTACATTCTACATTTTCAGATTATCTACATTCTTCAACATTTTTAGACTATTACAACTATTCTATTCAATTCACAACATTTTCAGGATATCTACAACATTTCAGACAATTTTATTATTTTCAGATGATTTATAACTATTTACAGACTATCCACGACATTTTCAGACAACTTACTTTATTTTTTTTCTTTTATATTTATTTATTTATTTATATTTTGTAACATAAAGTAATTCTACAAGATTAATTTGATGTTATTTGTTATCCGGTTAAGAAAATAATTTAAACATTTAAAAATTATTTAGTAAATCCTTTCAGATCCATATCTCTAAATGCAATTATATATTTTAGAGATATTCATTTATTTAAAGAAAGGAATAGTAATCGGTGAGACAATTACCAACCATTTGTTTATGGATTTCTCAAACAAATGGGTGCTGAATCACTACAATATATACATCTTTATTTATTATTCAGAGAAAAAAATTAAGTAAAATCTAATTTATAAATTAATAATATTAAAACTGATTGATCTGATTAACAAATAAGATGCTTGTTGACTTAAAATAAGATTTTTTTAAATCTAGAATTTTATTAATTGATTATTCAGCTTTGTAGAACCTTCTAATTAACATATTACTTCTTTATATTTTTATCATTAGTATAAGTCCACTTAATATTCTATTTCATATTTCTATTTCCAGCAAGTCGATCTCTGCAGCATAAACATGTCCCTCCTGTCCAACGAGACCACCATATCAGCTTTTGTAGCCCACCGAATGTCCAGACTTTGCACTCCCAGGAAACTTATAGAAGAGATGCCAATGCCAACGCAGCAGCCGGTCGAAATAAAAGCTCCTGCTGCTCCTTACAGGCTATTTTTTAGGGTTTTGCAGAGGGCGCACCAGGAGAGATTAGAGAAACAAATCGTTCATAATGAAACTGTTGCTGTTGGCACCAGTCCGGCTGTTAAGATGATCAAACAGGATAAAGGTAAGATAAATGGAACAAAAAAATTTTAGAAATGAATTGTAACAAAATAATATGTAATGATGCAAAGTAACTTAGGTGTATTTTGTAATTTTTTTGGTTTCTTGTTGCAGATGAACCAATAGACAACAGAATACTTAGAGGTAAATCAAATTATTATTATTAAAATTATTATTTTAATCTATATAATATATATATTAGAGCTTCTTCAATATTTTCATTACACTGATTACATTTTAGTTAATATTTATTTTTATTTATTTATTTTAGAAGAACACTTGTCAGGAATTGCTGCAGCAGTAAAACTTGCAAAAAGAAAAAATGGTAAATAATGATGCATTTATAAATTACTTTTGAAACATGTATTATTTTATTAATTAATTTTATTTATCATTTATTCTCAATCTACTTAATAATCGATTCTTTTAGCTGGAAAAATTTATCTAAATCACATTCGAGGAACAGTGAGATTACATCAGGTGTGTATAAATATTGACTTCATTACCTTATTTTATTTTCATCAACAATTTGTTTATATTTTGGTAAATTCTTATTTTGCAGTATTTATATTTATTTATTTATTTATTAATTTTACAAGCCGTCGGTATAATATTTAATATTATAATAATGCTTAAGTCAATATTTTATAGGTTTAATATAATTTAATTAATTATTAGCTATTTTATTACTTAATTTATTTACTATAAACTTATTTATATTTAGTTAATTATAATTATTTTTAAATATAACTAGTTTGTTTGTGGCAAGTATTTTTTAAAAATTTAATAAGTATTTTAATAAGCTTTAAAATACTTTTACAATATTAACAAATTTTTAGGTTATTTTATGATATTTTAACAAATTTAAGTGTCTTATATTATTGTAATTATTATTATTATTATTATTAATAATAATATTATCATTATCATTTTTATTATTATTGTTAAATATTTTTACATTTTTTTTTTCTTTTACAAATTTTTAGGTATTTTGATGAAGGAAATATTTTGTATCACAATTTTTAAGTGTTTTTAAAATATAGGTTTTTGGTTAACTAATTATTAAGTTTTTTTAACAATAACAGTCAAATAAAAAATTAAAATTTTGTTTCATAATTTTAAAGTGTTTTAAATTATAAGTTTTTAGTTAACTAATAATAATCATAATAACTAATAATCATTAGTTTGAAGTCACATATGTGTTAATCACTCCTTAGTTGCTCCAATATACTTCTACAAATTACTAATTCTATCAATTCTTTCTATTTCAGTCTTCTCCTGATTCATCAAACCAGTCACCGAACAACACAACTCCCAACAATGGTTTGGCATCAGGTTGCACAACCAGTCCATCAGCTGTTAACAATGGCGGTACCCCAAATAGTAATAATACCAAAAATGAACACAGTTCTGCAATTTTAACTGCAGCTCTGGTGCAACAAGTGAGGCAGATGAGTCCGTCCAAAAACAGTGGCAGGAGTAAGAAAAGTAAGACTAAGAGGCTTGATGAGGAGGTTGTCAGATCCGAGTTCTTCTTGGTGAGTGGAAATTGAATCTTGATATAATTTAAATTTGTTGAAGTTCAAATTTTATTATTTATTCTTTTCTTGCAGAGTGATAGGGAGAATCAGAAGACAATCCGTCGCAAAAACCGTCTATCCTGGCTCCATTACGTCAACAGGCGAAAATGTCGAGCTTATCCGGTCTATGGAGAGGATCTTCGTTTGGCTTTCGACACTCTGAGGTCAAACAATCTTTATAAAGTAGCCATAGTCTCCAAATCTCATCAGGACAGGAGCAGGTCAAGAAATAGCAGGAAGCAACGTACAGAAAGACCCACAAATTGGCTTTGCGACGGATATGTTAATTGCATAACAGCAGTTGATAGCAAATTGGATTTGACACTCAAATCCTGGATCAGGAGTTTTGAAGATCGGGCCAATGAGATAATTGATTATTGCCAAAGGTAAAGGACATAATATTTCATATATCTTCTATAATGTAAACAATTTGATTGATATGATAGGAGAAATATATTTTTCTCCTATCATATGAAAAGAAAATGGGATTAAGAAATATTTAGATAAATTTGCACTGAATGATTATTAGCAATTGCAATTTAATATTGCTTCTTGCTTTCGGAGCAGTGCTAGATAATAATTAAGGCATGAACCGACGAATTTCACAAGGAATTTATTTTTGTGATTTTTCTTTTTAGTGCCACATTTTTTAAAAATAAATTATTTATTTATTTATTTAAATATATAGCCCACAGATTTCTTCCAAGAGGACTCAAAAATACAATTATTTTACATAATAAACAACAATTAAAATATATACAAAATTACAATATATAGTTATTAACATAAAATGCTTAACATAAAATGACATATAATGCAGAATGTAACAATATTATTTATAAACAGAATAAGATAAAATAATGAGATATTTGAAAAGAAAATAAAAAGGTTAACTTGTGTAGATGGAGAGATTATTTAATTAGGTGAAGTGTTGTGAATATCTATTTCATTATTAATTAAGTTAAAGTTAGAGGACATAAGTAAAATGGCAAATTTAAGAGAGAATTAGATTTAGGAGTAGGATAATTGAAAAATAATTGTGAATGCATAGATAGCTTTGGAACATTAAAGGATAGTTGATTAAGAATAAGAGGGCAGTCTATAGAATTATTGCAAAGTTTAAATAAGAACATAATTGTACAGATAAATCGTCGTGAGGCAAGGGAAGAAATACCAAATTCTTTTAGTAAAGTGTTGTGGTCAAAGCCACATTCAGGGTAAATTTTATATGTTTTATAATAAGATATTTCAGAAATTTCGCTGAACCTTCTTTATCGCATCAGTGTTGTTGATTTGATGAGGATACCAAATAATCGAACCATATTCTAATTTTGAATGTACAATAGAATAGTACATGCAAAGAAGTGCATTGTTAGAATTGAATTGTTTACAATTTCTCAGTATCAAACCTAAAGATTTATGTGCTCTATTACAAATATCAGTTATATGATCTGTGAAAAACAAACCAAAATCAAATAAAACTCCTAAATCTGAAATTTTATTACATCTATCAATGCTGGTGTTAGAAATTTTATAATCAAAATGTATTGGAACGCGCTTATGTGAAAAACTAAGAATCTTGCACTTTGCTATATTTAAATGTAATTTGTTATAGACACACCAAGAGTGGAAAGAGTCAAGTTGAGACTGTAATAATAAGCAGTCATCAATAGAATTTATTTTGAGATATAATTTGAAATTATTTGCAAATAATAAATGTGGACAGCTAATAATATCAGATATGTCATTAATAAAAATAATAAATAGTTTAAAACATTCATATTGTTAGAAATTGTGGTGATGAGTCCTGACGAACTCAAAGAAAACAACTTTAATAAAATTTATGGTTCTGAAGAACCGTTACCGTTATACCTTTATTACCTTGATTACTTTTCAAAAAGCTCTTCAGGTCGCACCGTTTGCATTGCTATGTTAAAATTTTAACATATGGTAGTTAATAGCACGTGCTGTAACTCCTCAAATGAGTAAATAAAGTAATTAGTAAAAAATTGATGCCACTTACACCTATTTTCTTCTTCCAGTTACGTCATGTTTGTCCAGCCAGCCCTTGCCCTCAGCACCCAGGTCATGGTGTCCCACCCATCTCCATCTAGACTGAATCAAGAAAGACTCTTCGAGTCCTCTTTGACACCTCTTGCCAAAAAATCATTGGTGGCTCTGCATCCAATACAGTCAGCAGGAGCTGTCAAGTTTCCTGAGGCTCGTCTGGTGCAATACGATTGTGGAAAATTGCAAATTTTAGATGGATTGTTGAGGAAACTGAAGAGGGAAAGTCATAGGGTGCTGATCTTCACACAGATGACCAGGATGTTGGATGTCTTGGAAGCATTCTTGAACTATCATGGACATGTTTATTTGAGGCTGGATGGTACCACTAAAGTTGATCAGAGACAGGTAAATGGTAGACTGGGATTTATACATTTTTACATACAGTTTAATACTAATCATGTGTCATTTTCCCCCAGGTTCTTATGGAAAGATTCAACAACGACAAGCGCATTTTCGTTTTCATTCTATCAACCCGATCAGGTGGTGTCGGTGTCAACCTTACAGGTGCGGACACCGTCATCTTTTACGATTCGGATTGGAATCCCACGATGGACGCTCAGGCTCAGGATCGTTGTCACAGGATAGGACAGACCAAAGATGTTCACATCTACAGACTTGTCAGCGAGAAGACAATCGAGGAGAATATTTTGAAAAAGGCCAACCAGAAGAGGCTGCTCGGCGATTTGGCTATCGAGGGCGGCAACTTTACGACTGCATACTTCAAATCGGTAAGGATAATAGATATATGTGTATTATTAAAATAATATGTATCATTTTTAACTAAACATGAACACAGGAAGGAAGAAAAATAGTAATATATTGAATATTTTAGATGATGTTTAAAGAATTCAGCAAACACTTTTGTTTGTCTTCTTACTTAAATTAATGTTTTCTTCGTTTTTTTTTCAGCAAAACACCATTCAGGATCTCTTTGCTGTTGACTCAACCCAGGATGATGCTTCTCAAAGGATGGCAGAGATTTTGGAGCAGAATAAGCAGAGGATGGAAAAACTGTCTAAGAGTGATTCAGCTACGGGTTTGCCTTTGGAGAAGGTAATTAATTAACCATTAATATCTTAAAGAGAAATTTATTTCTTGACAGAAAATCTAATTTTATAATTTTATATTCATAGTTATTCTGATTTGTTCATCCTTAAAACAATTGTGAGTATTTATTATCCATTTTCCTTTCCAGACCGCTGCAGGAGCCCTGGAGTCTGCGATGAACCAATGCGAGGACGACCAGGACGCGATGGCGGCGAAAACTGCGACCGCCGAGATGTCTGCTGATCTGGAGGAGTTTGACGAAAGCATTCCAATAAATCAAGAAAACAATGAAGGATTGAGCAAGGCTGAAATTGAAGTACGGAGGCTTTTGGAACAGGTAATAATTGATATAATTTCAATATGGGTGCAAAGAAGTTTTTAACTTCCCGAAGGAGAAGTTTATGTTTTCATCAAAAAATCCGATTCGCTAATTTTATGTTTTCTCGACGTTTCAAGCCATTCTGAATCGAATGAGACCAAATTTGGAAAAAGTATTGTGTGCGCGTGTGCGTGTGCACCAACAGATTTTTTGCCGTAAATCGACGTTTTCTCAAAAACGGCTGGGCCGAGTTCAAAAATTTAAAAGCCATTCGATGTATCTCGATGAGGACTATTGTTTGTCAGTTTTGTGCGGCGATCGGCCAAGCCGTTTCTTCGTAAATAACAGAGAAGTGAAAAGTTTTTCGTCCACGTTTTAGCCCGCAATTCTGAATCGATTTTGAAAATTAAAAAATCGTTCGAAAGATATTGGTTGGGAATCGACCTGATTAGTTTTTGGTAGAGATCGGCCGGGCCGTTTTCTGTAATAAAGTTTAAAAAAAAAAAAAATCGACGATTTTTATGATTATTTTTTTGACGGTTGATACCATAGTCTTCTAGATCATACTAAAATATTACGGCCCTACAACAACTCGTTTAACTTTAAAATTCGTCAAAGTTTGCAAAAATTGGTATCGTTTTTTTGGCATTTGTCAAAATTAGACCTTTGATCGACGTTTTCTCAAAAACGCCTGAACCGATTTTAGAAATTTAAAAGCCATTTGATGTATTTCGGTGAGGACTATCGTTTGTCAGTTTTGTGTGACGATCTACCAAGCCGTTTTTCTTTGCAATTTGAAAAAAAGTGTTAAACTTTTCGTCCACATTTAAGCTCATTCTATCGAACCGATTTTAAAAAATTAAAAACTGTTCGAAAGATATTAGTTGGGAATAGTACTGATTAGTTTTAGGTGAAAATCTACCAAGCCGTTTTCTTGTAATTAACTGTTGAAAAAAAAAATTTAAGCCGATTTTCATGGAACTTTTTTTGGCGATATACATCGTGGTCTTATAGAACTTACTGTAATATTGCGGCCTTACGACAAGTAGTTTAATTTGCTAAACTTGTCAAACTTTGCTAAAATCATTATCGTTTTTTTAAAAAGTAGGAATGATGAAGTATATTATTTACACATTTTTTTCTTGATTAAGTCGATTATTTAAACATATCGGGAAGTTCATGTAACTTGCCTCAAGGCTAAATACCAAACCGACTAGTTGTATGATGTATTTATACTGTTTTTTTTTTCAGTTGAATCCTTTAGAAAAATACGCGATGAATTTCCTAGAACAGCACGACGGCGGTTGCTTCTCCGCGGAGCAACTGGCTTTGGCTGAAGCAGAAATTGAGGAAAAACGTTTAGAATGGGAAAAAAATCGTCTGGAAGCCCTGAGACAGGAGCAGATGGAATTGGACAAACGGAATGCCCAAGACGATGAGAACTATCAGAACTCACCCTATTCAGCAAACGATTTGACGTATCCGCGAGATGATGCTTTGAATCAGGTTAATGAAACAACAATTCTTCTAAGATTGGTAGAAAGAGGAATAGAGTTAGATTGAAGAGGAAGTTGAGGAAGAAAGCTAGAATTAATACCAATGACACTGTCGAATCAACAGTAAACGACGACAGTAATGTGTCGACATTGAATGATGACTCAAAGTCCGCGATGGACGCATCAGACGATGATTTGCCAGTGTCATCATTTAGAAATAGCAGCGTTGTCGAAAACAACACGTCCGATTCTAAACCAAAAACTTTAACCAAACTCATAAATTCCGATGTCAACAGTCCCAGGACGCGTTCGACAGGTAAAATCCCTTTAAACCTTTGACTTATAGACGTCAGTCCAATCCTGCCAGGTTGTGAAACTATCGTAAACCAAGTGACAAAGAACGGTCCCGGTAAATTAAAA
>NW_020536999.1:92310676-92326290 GCF_003426905.1 Ctenocephalides felis
TTTTAGACTATTACAACTATTTATTCAATTTCAACATTTTCAGACCATCTACATTATACATTTTTAGACTATTACAACTATTTTATTCTATTACAAGATATTCAAACTATCAACGACATTTTTAAACTGACAACAACATTTTCAGACTATCTACATTCTACATTTTCAGATTATCTACATTCTTAAACATTTTTAGACTATTACAACTATTCTATTCAATTTACAACACTTTCAGGATATCCACAAACTTTTTTTTATTTTGACGATTTTATTATTTTCAGATAATTTATAACTATTTACAGACTATCTACGACATCTTCAGACTGCTTACTTTATTTTTTTCTTTTATATTTATTTATTTATTTATATTTTGTAACATAAAGTAATTCTACAAGATTAATTTGATGTTATTGTTATCCGGTTAAGAAAAATAATTTAAAACATTTAAAAATTATTTAGTAAATCCTTTCAGATCCATATCTCTAAATGCAATTATATATTTAGAGATATTCATTTATTTAAGAAAGGAATAGTAATCGGTGAGACAATTACCAACCATTTGTTTATGGATTTCTCAAACAAAGGGTGCTGAATCACTACAATATATACATCTTTATTTATTATTCAGAGAAAAAATTAAGTAAAATCTAATTTATAAATTAATAATATTAAAAACTGATTGATCTGATTAACAAATAAGATGCTTGTTGACTTAAAATAAGATTTTTTTAAATCTAGAATTTTATTAATTGATTATTCAGCTTTGTAGAACCTTCTAATTAACATATTACTTTTTTATATTTTGCCATTAGTATAAGTTCATTTAATATTCTATTTCATATTTCTATTTCCAGCAAGTCGATCTCTGCAGCATAAACATGTCCCTCCTGTCCAACGAGACCACTATATCAGCTTTTGTAGCCCACCGAATGTCCAGACTTTGCACTCCCAGGAAACTTATAGAAGAGATGCCAATGCCAACGCGCAGCGGCCGAAATAAAAGCTCCTGCTGCTCCTTACAGGCTATTTTTTAGTTTTGCAGAGGGCGCACCAGGAGAGATGAGAGAAACAAATCGTTCATAATGAAACTGTTGCTGTTGGCACCAGTCCGGCTGTTAAGATGATCAAACAGGATAAAGGTAAGATAAATGGAACAAAAAAATTTTAGAAATGAATTGTAACAAAATAATATGTAATGATGCAAAGTAACTTAGGTGTATTTTGTAATTTTTTGGTTTCTTGTTGCAGATGAACCAATAGACAACAGAATACTTAGAGGTAAATCAAATTATTATTATTAAAATTATTATTTTAATCTATATAATATATATTTAGAGCTTCTTCAATATTTTCATTACACTGATTACATTTTAGTTAATATTTATTTTATTATTTATTTTAGAAGAACACTTGTCAGGAATTGCTGCAGCAGTAAACTTGCAAAAAGAAAAAATGGTAAATAATGATGCATTTATAAATTACTTTTGAAACATGTATTATTTTATTAATTAATTTTATTTATCATTTATTCTCAATCTACTTAATAATCGATTCTTTTAGCTGGAAAAATTTATCTAAATCACATTCGAGGAACAGTGAGATTACATCAGGTGTGTATAAATATTGACTTCATTACCTTATTTTATTTTCATCAACAATTTGTTTATATTTTGGTAAATTCTTATTTTGCAGTATTTATATTTATTTATTTATTATTAATTTTACAAGCCGTCGGTATAATATTTAATATTATATAATGCTTAAGTCAATTTTATAGGTTTTATATAATTTATTAATTATTAGCTATTTTATTACTTAATTTATTTACTATAAACTTATTATATTTAGTTAATTATAATTATTTTTAAATATAACTAGTTTGTTTGTGGCAAGTATTTTTTAAAAATTTAATAAGTATTTTAATAAGCTTTAAAATACTTTTACAATATTAACAAATTTAGGTTATTTTATGATATTTTAACAAATTTAAGTGTCTTATATTATTGTAATTATTATTATTATTATTATTAATAATAATATTATCATTATCATTTTTATTATTATTGTAAATATTTTTACATTTTTTTTTTCTTTTACAAATTTTTAGGTATTTTGATGAAGGAAATATTTTGTATCACAATTTTTAAGTGTTTTTAAAATATAGGTTTTTGGTTAACTAACTAATTTAAGTTTTTAACAATAACAGTCAAAAAAAAATTAAAATTTTGTTTCATATTTTAAAGTGTTTTAAATTATAAGTTTTTAGTTAACTAATAATAATCATAATAACTAATAATCATTAGTTTGAAGTCACATATGTGTTAATCACTCCTTAGTTGCTCCAATATACTTCTACAAATTACTAATTCTATCAATTCTTTCTATTTCAGTCTTCTCCTGATTCATCAAACCAGTCACCGAACAACACAACTCCCAACAATGGTTTGGCATCAGGTTGCACAACCAGTCCATCAGCTGTTAACAATGGCGGTACCCCAAATAGTAATAATACCAAAAATGAACACAGTTCTGCAATTTTAACTGCAGCTCTGGTGCAACAAGTGAGGCAGATGAGTCCGTCCAAAAACAGTGGCAGGAGTAAGAAAAGTAAGACTAAGAGGCTTGATGAGGAGGTTGTCAGATCCGAGTTCTTCTTGGTGAGTGGAAATTGAATCTTGATATAATTTAAATTTGTTGAAGTTCAAATTTTATTATTTATTCTTTTCTTGCAGAGTGATAGGGAGAATCAGAAGACAATCCGTCGCAAAAACCGTCTATCCTGGCTCCATTACGTCAACAGGCGAAAATGTCGAGCTTATCCGGTCTATGGAGAGGATCTTCGTTTGGCTTTTGACACTCTGAGGTCAAACAATCTTTATAAAGTAGCCATAGTCTCCAAATCTCATCAGGACAGGAGCAGGTCAAGAAATAGCAGGAAGCAACGTACAGAAAGACCCACAAATTGGCTTTGCGACGGATATGTTAATTGCATAACAGCAGTTGATAGCAAATTGGATTTGACACTCAAATCCTGGATCAGGAGTTTTGAAGATCGGGCCAATGAGATAATTGATTATTGCCAAAGGTAAAGGACATAATATTTTATATATCTTTTATAATGCAAAGAATTTGATTGATATGATAGGAGAAATATATGTTTTGTGGAGAAAATGCAATTAAGAAATGTTTAGATAAATTTGCACTGAATGATTATCAGCAATTGCAATTTAATATTGCTCCTTGCTTTCGGAGCAGTGCTAGATAATAATTAAGGCATGAACCGACGAATTTCACAAGGAATTTATTTTTGTGATTTTTCTTTTTAGTGCCACATTTTTTAAAAATAAATTATTTATCTATTTATTTATTTAAATATATAGCCCACAGATTTCTCCAAGAGGACTCAAAAATACAATTATTTTACATAATAAATAACAATTAAAATATATACAAAATTACAATATATAGCTATTAACATAAAATGCTTAACATAAAGTTACATATAATGCAGAATGTAACAATATTATTTATAAACAGAATAAGATAAAATAATGAGGTATTTGAAAAGAAAATAAAAAGGTTAACTTGTGCAGATGGTGATTATTTGATTAGGTGAAGTGTTGTGAATATTTATTTCATTATTAATTAAGTTAAAGTTAGGGGACATAAGTAAAATAGGCGAATTTAAGAGAGAATTAGATTTAGGAGTAGGATAATTGAAAAATAATTGTGAACGCGTAGATAGCCTTGGAACATTAAAGGATAGTTGATTAAGAATAAGAGGACAGTCTATAGAATTATTGCAAAGTTTAAATAAGAACATAATTGTACAGATAAATCGTCATGAGGCAAGGGAAGGAATACCAAATTCTTTTAGTAAAGTGTTGTGGTCAAAGCCACATTCAGGGTAAATTTTATATGTTTTATAATAAGATATTTCAGAAATTTCGCTGAACCTTCTTTATCGCATCAGTGTTGTTGATTTGATGAGGATACCAAATAATCGAACCATATTCTAATTTTGAATGTACAATAGAATAGTACATGCAAAGAAGTGCATTGTTAGAATTGAATTGTTTATAATTTCTCAGTATCAAACCTAAAGATTTATGTGCTCTATTACAAATATCAGTTATATGATCCGTGAAAAACAAACCAGAATCAAATAGAACTCCTAAATCTGAAATTTTATTACATCTATCAATGCTGGTGTTAGAAATTTTATAATCAAAATGTATTGGAACGCGCTTATGTGAAAAACTAAGAATCTTGCACTTTGATATATTTAAATGTAATTTGTTATAGACACACCAAGAGTGGAAAGAGTCAAGTTGAGACTGTAATAATAAGCAGTCATCAATAGAATTTATTTTGAGATATAGTTTGAGATCATCTGCAAATAATAAATGTGGACAGCTAATAATATCAGATATGTCATTAATAAAAATAATAAATAGTTTAAAACATTCATATTGTTAGAAATTGTGGTGATGAGTCCTGAAGAACTCAAGAAAACAACTTAATAAAATTTATGGTTCTGAAGAACCATTACCCTTATATCTTTATTACCTTGATTACTTTTCAAAAAGCTCTTCAGGTCGCACCGTTTGCATTGCTATGTTAAAATTTTAACATATGGTAGTTAACAGCACATGCTGTAACTCCTCAAATTAGTAAATAAAGTAATTAGTAAAATAATTAATGCCACTTACACCTATTTTCTTCTTCCAGCTACGTCATGTTTGTCCAGCCAGCCCTTGCCCTCAGCACCCAGGTCATGGTGTCCCACCCATCTCCATCTAGACTGAATCAAGAAAGACTCTTCGAATCTTCTTTGACACCTCTTGCCAAAAAATCATTAGTGGCTCTGCATCCGATACAGTCAGCAGGAGCTGTCAAGTTTCCTGAGGCTCGTCTGGTGCAATACGATTGCGGAAAATTACAAATTTTAGATGGATTGTTGAGGAAACTGAAGAGGGAAAGTCATAGGGTGCTAATCTTCACACAGATGACCAGGATGTTGGATGTCTTGGAAGCATTCTTGAACTATCATGGACATGTTTATTTGAGGCTAGATGGTACCACTAAAGTTGATCAGAGACAGGTAAAAGGTAGAAAGGATTTATAGATTTTTACATACAGTTTAATACTAATCATGTGTCATTTTCCTCCAGGTTCTTATGGAAAGATTCAACAACGACAAGCGCATTTTCGTTTTTATTCTATCAACCCGATCAGGTGGTGTCGGTGTCAACCTTACAGGTGCGGACACCGTCATCTTTTACGATTCGGATTGGAATCCCACGATGGACGCTCAGGCTCAGGATCGTTGTCACAGGATAGGACAGACTAAGGATGTTCACATCTACAGACTTGTCAGCGAGAAGACAATCGAGGAGAATATTTTGAAAAGGCCAACCAGAAGAGGCTGCTCGGCGATTTGGCTATCGAGGGCGGCAACTTTACGACTGCATACTTCAAATCGGTAAGGATAATAGATACATGTGTATTATTGAAATAATATGTATCATTTTTAACTAAACATGAACACAGGAAGGAAGAAAAATAGTAATATATTGAATATTTTAGATGATGTTTAAAGAATTCAGCAAACACTTTTGTTTGTCTTCTTACTTAAATTAATGTTTTCTTCGTTTTTTTTTCAGCAAAACACCATTCAGGATCTCTTTGCTGTTGACTCAACCCAGGATGATGCTTCTCAAAGGATGGCAGAGATTTTGGAGCAGAATAAGCAGAGGATGGAAAAACTGTCTAAGAGTGATTCAGCTACGGGTTTGCCTTTGGAGAAGGTAATTAATTAACCATTAATATCTTAAAGAGAAATTTATTTCTTGACAGAAAATCTAATTTTATAATTTTATATTCATAGTTATTCTGATTTGTTTATTCTTAAAACAATTGTGAGTATTAATTCTATCCATTTTCCTTTTCCAGACCGCTGCAGGAGCCCTGGAGTCTGCGATGAACCAATGCGAGGACGACCAGGACGCGATGGCGGCGAAAACTGCGACCGCCGAGATGTCTGCTGATCTGGAGGAGTTTGACGAAAGCATTCCAATAAATCAAGAAAACAACGAAGGATTGAGCAAGGCTGAAATTGAAGTACGGAGGCTTTTGGAACAGGTAATAATTGATATAATTTCAATATGGGTGCAAAGAAGTTTTTAACTTCCCGAAGGAGAAGTTTATGTTTTCATCAAAAAATCCGACTCGCTAATTTTATGTTTTCTCGACGTTTCAAGCCATTCTGAATCGAATGAGACCAAATTTGGAAAAAGTATTGTGTGCGCGTGTGCGTGTGCACCAACAGATTTTTTGCCGTAAATCGACGTTTTCTCAAAAACGGCTGGGCCGAGTTCAAAAATTTAAAAGCCATTCGATGTATCTCGATGAGGACTATTGTTTGTCAGTTTTGTGCGGCGATCGGCCAAGCCGTTTCTTCGTAAATAACAGAGAAGTGAAAAGTTTTTCGTCCACGTTTTAGCCCGCAATTCTGAATCGATTTTGAAAATTAAAAAATCGTTCGAAAGATATTGGTTGGGAATCGACCTGATTAGTTTTTTGGTAGAGATCGGCCGGGCCGTTTTCTTGTAATAAAGTTTAAAAAAAAAAAAATCGACGATTTTTATGATTATTTTTTTGACGGTTGATACCATAGTCTTCTAGATCATACTAAAATATTACGGCCCTACAACAACTCGTTTAACTTTAAAAATTCGTCAAAGTTTGCAAAAATTGGTATCGTTTTTTTGGCATTTGTCAAAATTAGACCTTTGATCGACGTTTTCTCAAAAACGCCTGAACCGATTTTAGAAATTTAAAAGCCATTTGATGTATTTCGGTGAGGACTATCGTTTGTCAGTTTTGTGTGACGATCTACCAAGCCGTTTCTTTGCAATTTGAAAGAAAGTGTTAAACTTTTCGTCCACATTTAAGCTCATTCTATCGAACCGATTTTAAAAAATTAAAAACTGTTCGAAAGATATTAGTTGGGAATAGTACTGATTAGTTTTAGGTGAAAATCTACCAAGCCGTTTTCTTGTAATTAACTGTTGAAAAAAAAAATTTAAGCCGATTTTCATGGAACTTTTTTTGGCGATATACATCGTGGTCTTATAGAACTTACTGTAATATTGCGGCCTTACGACAAGTAGTTTAATTTGCTAAACTTGTCAAACTTTGCTAAAATCATTATCGTTTTTTTTAAAAAGTAGGAATGATGAAGTATATTATTTACACATTTTTTTCTTGATTAAGTCGATTATTTAAACATATCGGGAAGTTCATGTAACTTGCTTCAAGGCTAAATACCAAACCGACTAGTTGTATGATGTATTTATACTGTTTTTTTTTTCAGTTGAATCCTTTAGAAAAATACGCGATGAATTTCCTAGAACAGCACGACGGCGGTTGCTTCTCCGCGGAGCAACTGGCTTTGGCTGAAGCAGAAATTGAGGAAAAACGTTTAGAATGGGAAAAGAATCGTCTGGAAGCCCTGAGACAGGAGCAGATGGAATTGGACAAACGGAATGCCCAAGACGATGAGAACTATCAGAACTCACCCTATTCAGCAAACGATTTGACGTATCCGCGAGATGATGCTTTGAATCAGGTTAATGAAACAAACAATTCTTCTAAGATTGGTAGAAAGAGGAATAGAGTTAGATTGAAGAGGAAGTTGAGGAAGAAAGCTAGAATTAATACCAATGACACTGTCGAATCAACAGTAAACGACGACAGTAATGTGTCGACATTGAATGATGACTCAAAGTCCGCGATGGACGCATCAGACGATGATTTGCCAGTGTCATCATTTAGAAATAGCAGCGTTGTCGAAAACAACACGTCCGATTCTAAACCAAAAACTTTAACCAAACTCATAAATTCCGATGTCAACAGTCCCAGGACGCGTTCGACAGGTAAAATCCCTTTAAACCTTTGGACTTTAGACGTCAGTCCAATCCTGCCAGGTGTAAAACCTGTCGTAAACAAAGTGACAAAGAACGGTCCCGGTAAATTAAAAAATAGCAAATTAAAAAGTAAGAATAAGAATTTCAGTGGCTTTAAATCGGTTAGTGATACTAATTTAGACTTAAGCTCAGATTTAGATAGTGATGATGATAGTTGGGTGGATGATAAATGTGAAACGAATGATTCTAATAATAAGAATAGTTTAAATAAATTAAATAACACTGTTGTATTAGACGCTTTGGATACGGAGTTAATAATTAATAACGCGTGCACGAAATTATTGAACGACAATCACATCTCGAAGATGGATGAAGTTTGTTTAGGGAACGACTCTGATCTCGGCATTGAGAGGCTACCGAAAAAAGTAGAAGATGAATCATCGACCGAAATTGATTCATCGACACAATCGGTTATTAATGTAACTCAGAGCAATGGTTCTTCAAATAAAATAAAAAGCAGGTCGAGAAAATGGGCGATCATGCCTAGTAATAATAGAACTTTGGACGGTTGGCTGGTTAAGTCACCTAAAAATATAAGTAGGGAGAACTGCACGGAAAATAATATTTCTGGTAATAAAAGTATTGTAGGGAAAACCAAAACTAAGAAGTTTCTGAAACAGACTTCGGACGATATTATGATTAAACGGAAAACGAGACAATCGGTGTCTTTGGCAAAGAGTGAAGGGAAATAGTTAGTTTTGGTAATTTAATTTTTGTATGTACATAATTATGAAACACACACATACATATATATATATATCCTGGATTCCCTGAAAAAATCCTGGATTTCAAAATATTTGGTTTCTTGAATATTTCTTGCAAATGTTTTTAAAAAATTTTCCACCGCTGGGTTTTTTTTGTACAAAAAGAAAATAACTAATGTAACTATATTTATGACGAACTATAATAATGAATTATGGTATGATCAAATTATTCATTAATTTTTAAATAAATTTAGTTTTGGACAAAAAAAAACTGGTGATGGGACTTAACTAGTTCTGATACCTGAAAATTTTCAAAAGAATTATATATATATATATATATATATATATATATATATATATATATATATATATATTTGTATGTGTGTATTATAAACAAGTACATTCAATTTTTTTATTCAAATAATTTCAGAATATAATAAAGTGTCATTCATGAAATAATAAGAATGAATATGAATTCAATTATCGGACGTCCCGAGTTTTCGACAACGTTGCTTTTAAGAATGATACATATTTTTTAATGTTAAAAACATTTGTATGTAACTTGTATATATTTTGTTAGAAAAGCAATAATCGATGCGTTTTATAACATTATTTTGGTCCTACTTAATTATGAAGGCATCGATTTTTGTTTTCTTACCTCTGAATGAAAAAGTGGATAAAATTTGCCAAAATAAATGAAGGGATAATGAAGTGTTTTACGTATTAAAAGACTTTTTTAATTAAAATCAGTGTAATTATTTATTTGTTTAGACAATTGTTGTACAGAACGATTTTAACCGTACCGCAAGGGCTAAAACTTGAAATGTATAAATGGAAATTAATTTTTACTCGTTGTATGATAAATTATGTAAATGTATTTGTTTAAGTTATTTAAGATTTAGTATTAATTATGATTATTATATATTAAAATTTATTATCATGGAAAAAAATGTGCAAGATGAGAATTTAAAAAAAAAAAAACTGAAACTGAAATAAAAATGCATTGCAATTGTAGAAATGTTTTTTGAGTGATATTTTTCCTTGCCTTGGCTAATATTTTGTATATTATATATACAATTATTTATAAAATCGTGTTCGCGGTTGGAAAGGGATAACTCTAAATTTTTGAGTTTTTATTCAACAATAAATTTAAAATGAGTGTTTGTAACCAAGTATATATGTTTATATGTCTTCTTCCAACATATATACATATATATTATTTTTGGTGTCAAAAAAACTTTCAAAGTGTGTCTTTGCTTTGTTATTAAGTCTCTTTAAACAACAAAATTTGGTCGTTTACACAAAAAACATTGAAATGGCAAATTTATTATATTTATTTTATATTATTTTTTTTTTATAAAAATTGGCACCAAATTTTGGATGTTTGTGATGAAAACATAAAAATTAAGAGTTTGCCATTCCAAAATGAATTGAATTTTGTTTGTGAGCATATTAGCAAAGCAAGGATTTTAAATCACTTAAAAAATTGTTGTTTATATGAAAAGTCGCTCATTTCATTTTTCATTTATGATAAATTTTAATACGGTAGAGTTATCCCTTCATTTATTGATTGTTTTTTTTAAATTTTATGTGGTGGTTGTTGAAAATATTCATAAGCACATGCACACACACACACACACACACACACACACACACACACACACACACATATATATATATATATATATATATATCATATACATATATACATACATACATACATACATACATACATGCATACATACATAAATTTATTTGGTAACATTTTACCACTGATGATGGTAAAGTGCTCTGGGCACATATCAATTTTGTTTCTATGGGTCATTTTGAGAAATTTTTCAAAGAAACTAACTAACGCAAGTAAAATATTTCTGTCCGGATATATAAAAAAGATTGTACAATTTCCTACATTTTTTTTTTGTATTCTTTATCTAGTCTATGTTTAGCTATAAAAAATCAATGTCATGTGCAAAAAGTTTATTGGAAAATGTTCCAGATCCAAAACAGTTAAAAATTTTTGCTGATTGGAAATTTGACTTCAAGCTATGGTTTATTACTTTATTTGGTAAAAATAATAAAAAATTTGCAAAATGCCCCAATGGACAAAAAATTTGTGTGCCCAAATATATATTTATACATGTATATACATAATTTCATTTACCAGAGGGCTTGTGGTAAGTACCGATAATATTTTTGTATTCCACTTTTATATATCAATAATTCATCATAATTTATGTAAGGAAATTGTTGATTTTCAGGAATGGATCGATGAAAAGACTTTGGCTCAAATGCCGGTAAGACTTTTCTTAATATTTAATTTATTTATTTTATTTTAACTTGGTTTATTTAAAATACACTTGGTTGTTTTCAAAATGTCAACACATTATCTTAACTAAAAAATTACTTAATTACCATCTTTAATCAATGCACAAAATAAAGTAAATGAGCAACCATACTGTAAGAAGCAACTCCTAATTCTAATACTTAATTCTTTGACTGGTTCTATGACTGACCACTTTTTCTATTTTTTTTTTTTATCAATCCTTCAAAACCAGTTTTATATTTTAATCTCTGCTTTCTTAAATAAAGGCAATATTAATTAATCGTCCTCAATCAGCACAGCTTTTTTTGCTCTGCAGGTTTTTTGTTCTGCTTTCTTCCATAAATATTATTGATTAATGTGTTTTCCCCTAAAAAGACAATGTTACACATTTTGTATTGCTTGACAAGATAGAACTTGATGAAGTTTCTATTTTGTCCATATCCTGGTTTAACCAGAGGTTTTTTGGTTGTTTAAAAATTTGAATTGGATGTTTGAATCATAAGTACTGGTAACTGTTATATCGTATGGACAATTGAAGAACAATTTTCAACATAAATATTAAGAAATTCTAACTTCTTATATTATTTTTACATAATACTTTATCACAGATAAAAATATCCTATTTTGTTTATATTCATGTTTCCTACTCCCCCAGCTCTGGTGTCCCCGACACCTCCCCAAGGCGAAGGGCGACATTTACATAGACGCCAATCTCCAACTACTGTACGACACCACTGAAATAATGACAGAAGCCCAACTGCCACCAGTTTATCAACCTCCAATGCAGCACCAAACACAGCAGCACAGGAGCAACTCCAGTATTGGGAGTGGAACTAGTGGTACAAACAAGAGGAAGATTGGATCAAGTGGTCAAGCAAGTTCTAGTGGACAACTTGGCGGACATGGAGAAGGTAACAAAACTGAGACTTGGTTAATGAGTGTCCATTATTATTTTTGTGTGTCCTTTACCTGCCAGGTCGTCGTCCAACTAAATACCAACGCTTTATGGCGTCAGCTTCCAACAGACAGGATCATGTGTCTTCTGCTTCAGGTCTTGATCATCATCAGAATTTGATGATGCATCATTTCCCATGCTACTGATGGATTAGCAGCTCCTAGCAAATATCCGAGGAGTTTGTTCACGAAACCGGTTTCGGCATCTTCTGCAGCCACCAGGGCGAAACGGGATGCCAAGTTGAGGTATCAGCAATATCATCAACAAACATGTTGCTGCTGTTAATTCTGGACAGAGAGGTGAGTGGAAAGATTTTAGACGTTTGGTAATTTTTTGGTGATTATAAATGTTGTTTTTTTTTTCTAGGGTTGCATAAGGCAATAAGCATATGATGCAAGCAGAATCTGATGTGATTTTGGAATGGTGAGTAATTTTACAAAAAATTTAGATTGCTTTATTCTTTCTTATTGTTAGTATTGGCATTTTTGTCGTCGATATTTTCCAATTCCTGATCTCCTACTGATCTGAAATGAAAATGGAAAATAGGTACAGAACAATATTTTTTCTTCCAGGTTGATCCATGAAGATTGGGCTTTGATACAGGCTATAACTAAATATCAGGTATTATGAATTATTATTATTTATTAGAAATTGGCTTATTTTTACCATGGAAATAGTTGTAATTTCAATCTTAAATTTATCCAGGACTTCCTTTACTTCTGGAACCGAGTGCCCAGGCCACACAGTAAATTGGGATTTGGTGTCAGACATGGTGAATGCTGTTTCCAGGATATACAGATCACCAAAAAGTGCCGTTTGCGTTATGAAAACGTCATTGTTCCAAGAGAATTAGGTATTTACCAACCATTGCAGCAATTGAATAGCAATGCAGGAAATGCAGCAGCACAAGCACAAGGAGCAGGCAACAAGCGCTTAAGAAGAATGGAGCACCAGCTGCAAGTGGTAGAGGTAAAAACAAATAATTATTTGATTTTGAGTTGTTATTCATAATTTTTTTTTCCTCAGGGACTCCAACGTCGGGCGGTTCAGCTCGAGCTCGTGCAGGTGCCAACCAGGCTCTTTTAGGGAATTTGAATCCACAGCCCCGCACGGAGCAGCTGATTGCACAGGATAATGGTGCGGCATTTGCAAGACTTCGCAGATTGAGGATTGAAAATATAAAGGCAGTGACTGCTAGAAAACAGCAAAGTGCTGCTGGACATGCAGCTGCTGGTAGACAACAAGGCACAAATACAGCAAGTGGGAATAGTAAACATGCTCTTGTTTTTCAAGATTTTGGTATTAACTATGATATGCCTTTAAAACCTGAAGAGGTAGCTCAACGTCGTGCAGAGCGTATCGCCAAGGAGAAGCAGAAACAGCAATCAACTTTGATACAACAACAACAATTTCAACAACCAGCAGCAGCAACAGCACAATCCACCACAGGTTCAACAAGCCCTGCAGCAATCTGTACAGCAACAGTCTACGGTGCAGCAGCAACAAGTGAAGACACAGGAAGGAATAAAATACTTGCAACAGAAACCTGATGGTACCAGCGTGGCTGTGAAGCAGCAGAGTATTTCTTTGGCGAATGCTCCGATAATAATACAGCAGACAGGGACAGCTGGAGGAACAGTAGTTGTTTCACAACAGCAATTGCAACAAGCAGCTGCTGGTGGAGGCGTTTTGGTTGCTTCTGGGCCGAGCTCAGAGGATAGGTAAGATGATAATAATTTTAGTATCTCTGATTTATTTTTTATAATAATTTCTTATTCTAGTTACTACCTCCGAGCAGTCTCCAAGAAGCACTTCGCCAGCGTGTCTTGTCTTCCTCGCAGCAACAAGCTACTATTGCTGCCGGCAGTAGTTCAGGTGGCGTCGTCACAGTTGGCGGTACAGCTATTTCAGGAGGCGTTTTCGACTGCTGGTGGAATCACGCAGGCGCAGCTGCAGGCGAGATTGCATGGACAGCTGGCGCAACAGACTGTGGCTGTCGTTAGTAAATGTAAGATGGAAAATTACACTTGTTGAAAGTTTGTATTTTTTTTTGACGTTTATTTTTTTTCTTGGTTGGTGTGACTGGTGTTCCAACTTCAACTGTGACCCAGCAAGTAGGCGTAGGACAGCAGCAGCAGACGGTGGGTGTGACAAGAAGTGTGACGCCTGCGCAGTTGCTTCTATATAAGCAGAGGGCTCTTGCGCAGCATGTGCAGCAGCAACAGCAGCAGAGACCACATTTATTACATGCTGTTCAAGGTAAATAAGTGAATTTATCATTATTTTGTTAACCCAATGAAGTAATTGAGTCTTACTGATTTATAAAATTTCATGTAATTTGCAGGAAGTCCTCAGATCATTGCATCACTTACTGGTAATGCTCAAGCTGGACAGAAAGTGTCTATTGCTTCGTTTTCATCTCTTGGAGCAATAACTGTGGCACAGCCTGGCAGGGCACAGGTATAATGCATTTAAATTAAATTATATCAGGTACTATTTATAATGCAGCAATTTCTTTACATTATACTTTTTTCTATTTTCAGGTTGTAAAGCAACTAGCACCAGGTAAGCAGTCGGTAACAAGACAGTTGACAGAAGCAGACGTTACTGCTTTGCTGCTCAAGAAGCAAATGCAGCAGCAGCAACAGCTTAAGGTAAAAATCTATGCATACCAAATTAAATGATGAACAACATAAGTCCACAAAGTAATTTCGTATACTTCAAAATCGCAATTGAACTTTAAACCTATCAGAGTATATATAATAATCATTAATTACTAATAAGTTTATTACACCATTTCAGAATGCTGCTGCAGCAGGCACCAAAGCCAACGTGACGGCAAACATAGCCCTCCAGCAATCCGCAGTGTCCTCCACCAACACTGCTGCTGCCGCCGTGGTTGGCGGAAGTACATCAGCCGCCCTGACAGCTGCAGGAGGAACTGCTGTTAGAGCTACAGCGCAGCAGTTTAGACAATTGCAGCAGCAGATGGCGGCGTTGCAGCGGTCGAGGCAACAGCAGCAAGGAAAGCAGCAGCTGCAGCAGCAGTTACAGCAACACCAACAGGTAAAAGGAGATAATTGACTCTTCCTAATTCTTAATGTCAAATTTATTGGTCAAATAGAATAAAGGTACTAATACGTTTTCTGTTTCCTTTTCCCAGGTGGTGAGCAAAGCAGGTGGAACAACAACAGTCCCGGCTCAGTTAGTTCTGCAGCAGGCACCGCGATTGGCAGGAACTCAACATGTCGTAAGTCATCAGGTAATTTTATTTGCAAAAACAAAAATTTATCATATCAACTTATAAAGGACTTTTCAATAACAATTAAACATTTTAGAACAATTGTTTATTTATAGCACTTTATCTATCTTATATACATTTATTTTGTTATCTAAGTTGATATAAAATTTTTGGTTTTGTGATGTATCGAGGACTTGGATTCATGTTTTTTTTTTATATTTAGGTGATTGGAAGAGTTTCAGGTGGAACACCTTTGATTTTAGGCAAAGTTAACCAGGGAGTGGCACGGGCTCAGGGCAGACAGACAATTCAGGTAATTGATAAAGGGCTTTTAAGGATGTTTCAAAATTTGTACCTTGCAGATTTATAATTTATAATTCATTGCTTTTTTATTATTTTT
>NW_020536999.1:92327290-92345851 GCF_003426905.1 Ctenocephalides felis
TTATTTTGAGATATAGTTTGAGATCATCTGCAAATAATAAATGTGGACAGCTAATAATATCAGATATGTCATTAATAAAAATAATAAATAGTTTAAAACATTCATATGTTAGAAATTGTGGTGATGAGTCCTGAAGAACTCAAAAAAACAAATAATAAAATTTATGATTCTGAAGAACCGGTACCGCTATACCTTTATTACCTTGATTACTTTTCAAAAAGCTGTTCAGGTCGCACCTTTTGCATTGCTATGTTAAAATTTTTACATATGGTAGTTAACAGCACGTGCTGTAACTCCTCAAATTAGTAAATAAAGTAATTAGTAAAAAATTAATGCCACTTACACCTATTTTCTTCTTCCAGTTACGTCATGTTTGTCCAGCCAGCCCTTGCCCTCAGCACCCAGGTCATGGTGTCCCACCCATCTCCATCTAGACTGAATCAAGAAAGACTCTTCGAATCTTCTTTGACACCTCTTGCCAAAAAATCATTAGTGGCTCTGCATCCGATACAGTCAGCAGGAGCTGTCAAGTTTCCTGAGGCTCGTCTGGTGCAATACGATTGTGGAAAATTGCAAATTTTAGATGGATTGTTGAGGAAACTGAAGAGGGAAAGTCATAGGGTGCTAATCTTCACACAGATGACCAGGATGTTGGATGTCTTGGAAGCATTCTTGAACTATCATGGACATGTTTATTTGAGGCTGGATGGTACCACTAAAGTTGATCAGAGACAGGTAAAAAGAAAACTAGTAAAGGATTTATAGATTTTTACACACAGTTTAATACTAATCATGTGTCATTTTCCTCCAGGTTCTTATGGAAAGATTTAACAACGACAAGCGCATTTTCGTTTTTATTCTATCAACCCGATCAGGTGGTGTCGGTGTCAACCTTACAGGTGCGGACACCGTCATCTTTTACGATTCGGATTGGAATCCCACGATGGACGCTCAGGCTCAGGATCGTTGTCACAGGATAGGACAGACTAAGGATGTTCACATTTACAGACTTGTCAGCGAGAAGACAATTGAGGAGAATATTTTGAAGAAGGCTAACCAGAAGAGGCTGCTCGGCGATTTGGCTATCGAGGGCGGCAACTTTACGACTGCATACTTCAAATCGGTAAGGATAATAGATACATGTATATTATTAAAATAATATGTATCATTTTTAACTAAACATGAACACAGGAAGGAAGAAAAATAGTAATTTATTGAATTTTTTAGATAATGTTGTCTAAAGAATTCAGCTTTTGTTTGTCTTCTTACTCAAATTAATGTTTTTATTGTTCCCTTTCAGCAAAACACCATTCAGGATCTTTTTGCTGTTGACTCAACCCAGGATGATGCTTCTCAAAGGATGGCAGAGATTTTGGAGCAGAATAAGCAGAGGATGGAAAAACTGTCTAAGAGTGATTCAGCTACGGGTTTGCCTTTGGAGAAGGTAATTAATTAACCATTAATATCTTAAAGAGAAATTTATTTCTTGACAGAAAATCTAATTTTATAATTTTATATTCATAGTTATTCTGATTTGTTTATCCTTCAGACAATTGTGTGTTTTAATTCTATCCATTTTCGTTTTACAGACTGCTGCAGGAGCCCTGGAATCTGCAATGAACCAATGCGAGGACGACCAGGACGCGATGGCGGCGAAAACTGCGACCGCCGAGATGTCTGCTGATCTGGAGGAGTTTGACGAAAGCATTCCAATAAATCAAGAAAACAATGAAGGATTGAGCAAGGCTGAAATTGAAGTACGGAGGCTTTTGGAACAGGTAATAATTGATATAATTTCAATATGGGTGCAAAGAAGTTTTTAACTTCCCGAAGGAGAAGTTTATGTTTTCATCAAAAAATCCGACTCGCTAATTTTATGTTTTCTCGACGTTTCAAGCCATTCTGAATCGAATGAGACCAAATTTGGAAAAAGTATTGTGTGCGCGTGTGCGTGTGCACCAACAGATTTTTTGCCGTAAATCGACGTTTTCTCAAAAACGGCTGGGCCGAGTTCAAAAATTTAAAAGCCATTCGATGTATCTCGATGAGGACTATTGTTTGTCAGTTTTGTGCGGCGATCGGCCAAGCCGTTTCTTCGTAAATAAAGAGAAGTGAAAAGTTTTTCGTCCACGTTTTAGCCCGCAATTCTGAATCGATTTTGAAAATTAAAAAATCGTTCGAAAGATATTGGTTGGGAATCGACCTGATTAGTTTTGGTAGAGATCGGCCGGGCCGTTTCTTGTAATAAAGTTTAAAAAAAAAAAAATCGACGATTTTTATGATTATTTTTTTGACGGTTGATACCATAGTCTTCTAGATCATACTAAAATATTACGGCCCTACAACAACTCGTTTAAACTTTAAAAATTCGTCAAAGTTTGCAAAAATTGGTATCGTTTTTTTTGGCATTTGTCAAAATTAGACCTTTGATCGACGTTTTCTCAAAAACGCCTGAACCGATTTTAGAAATTTAAAAGCCATTTGATGTATTTCGGTGAGGACTATCGTTTGTCAGTTTTGTGTGACGATCTACCAAGCCGTTTCTTTGCAATTTGAAAAAAAAGTGTTAAACTTTTCGTCCACATTTAAGCTCATCCTACCGAACCGATTTTAAAAAATCAAAAACTGTTCGAAAGATATTAGTTGGAAATAGTACTGATTAATTTTAGGTGAAAATCTACCAAGCCTTTTTCTTGTAATTAACTGTTGAAAAAAAAATTTAAGCCGATTTTCATGGAACTTTTTTTGGCGATATACATCGTGGTCTTATAGAACTTACTGTAATATTGCGGCCTTACGACAAGTAGTTTAATTTTAAAAATTCGTCAAACTTTGCTAAAATTATTATCGTTTTTTTTTAAAGTAGGAATGATGAAGTATATTATTTACACATTTTTTTCTTGATTAAGTCGATTATTTAAACATATCGGGAAGTTCATTTAACTTGCCTCAAGGCTAAATACCAAACCGACTAGTTGTATGTATTTATATCGTTTTTTTTTTTCAGTTGAATCCTTTAGAAAAATACGCGATGAATTTCCTAGAACAGCACGACGGCGGTTGCTTCTCCGCGGAGCAACTGGCTTTGGCTGAAGCAGAAATTGAGGAAAAACGTTTAGAATGGGAAAAGAATCGTCTGGAAGCCCTGAGACAGGAGCAGATGGAATTGGACAAACGGAATGCCCAAGACGATGAGAACTATCAGAACTCACCCTATTCAGCAAACGATTTGACGTATCCGCGAGATGATGCTTTGAATCAGGTTAATGAAACAAACAATTCTTCTAAGATTGGTAGAAAGAGGAATAGAGTTAGATTGAAGAGGAAGTTGAGGAAGAAAGCTAGAATTAATACCAACGACGACAGTAATTTGTCGACATTGAATGATGACTCAAAGTCCGCGATGGACGCATCAGACGATGATTTGCCAGTGTCATCATTTAGAAATAGCAGCGTTGTCGAAAACAACACGTCCGATTCTAAACCAAAAACTTTAACCAAACTCATAAATTCCGATGTCAACAGTCCCAGGACGCGTTCGACAGGTAAAATCCCTTTAAATCTTTGGACTTTAGACGTCAGTCCAATCCTGCCAGGTGTAAAACCTGTCGTAAACAAAGTGACAAAGAACGGTCCCGGTAAATTAAAAAATAGCAAATTAAAAAGTAAGAATAAGAATTTCAGTGGCTTTAAATCGGTTAGTGATACTAATTTAGACTTAAGCTCAGATTTAGATAGTGATGATAGTTGGGTGGATGATAAATGTGAAACGAATGATTCTAATAATAAGAATAGTTTAAATAAATTAAACAACACTGTTGTATTAGACGCTTTGGATACGGAGTTAATAATTAATAACGCGTGCACGAAATTATTGAACGACAATCACATCTCGAAGATGGATGAAGTTTGTTTAGGGAACGACTCTGATCTCGGCATTGAGAGGCTACCGAAAAAAGTAGAAGATGAATCATCGACCGAAATTGATTCATCGACACAATCGGTTATTAATGTAACTCAGAGCAATGGTTCTTCAAATAAAATAAAAAGCAGGTCGAGAAAATGGGCGATCATGCCTAGTAATAATAGAACTTTGGACGGTTGGCTGGTTAAGTCACCTAAAAATATAAGTAGGGAGAACTGCACGGAAAATAATATTTCTGGTAATAAAAGTATTGTAGGGAAAACCAAAACTAAGAAGTTTCTGAAACAGACTTCGGACGATATTATGATTAAACGGAAAACGAGACAATCGGTGTCTTTGGCAAAGAGTGAAGGGAAATAGTTAGTTTTGGTAATTTCATTTTTGTATGTACATAATTATGAAAAACACACACATACATACATATATATATATATATATATATATATTCCTGGATTTGCTGAAACAATCCTGGATTTCAAAATATTTGCTTTCTTGAATGTTTCTTTCAAATGTTCTTAATTATGGCGTGTCGGAACTTGATATGTTCCATCACCGGAGTTTTTTTTTTTGTATCAAAAATAAATTGCTTAATGTAACTATATTTATGACGAACTATAATAATCAATTATGGTATAATCAAATTATTCATTAATTTTTAAATAAATTTAGTTTTGGACAAAAAAACTGGTGATGGGACTTAACTAGTTCTGATATCTGAAAATTTTCAAAAAAATTATATATATATATATATATATATATATATATAGAATTTTATGATATATATATATATATATATATATATATTTGTATGTGTGTTTTATAAACAAGTACATTCAATTTTTTTATTCAAATAATTTCAGAATATAATAAAGTGTCATTCATGAAATAATAAGAATGATTATGAATTCAATTATCGGACGTCCCGAGTTTTCGACAACGTTGCTTTTAAGAATGATACATATTTTTTAATGTTAAAAACATTTGTATGTAACTTGTATATATTTTGTTAGAAAAGCAATAATCGATGCGTTTTATAACATTATTTTGGTCCTACTTAATTATGAAGGCATCGATTTTTGTTTTCTTACCTCTGAATGAAAAAGTGGATAAAATTTGCCAAAATAAATGAAGGGATAATGAAGTGTTTTACGTATTAAAAGACTTTTTTAATTAAAATCAGTGTAATTATTTATTTGTTTAGACAATTGTTGTACAGAACGATTTTAACCGTACCGCAAGGGCTAAAACTTGAAATGTATAAATGGAAATTAATTTTTACTCGTTGTATGATAAATTATGTAAATGTATTTGTTTAAGTTATTTAAGATTTAGTATTAATTATGATTATTATATATTAAAATTTATTATCATGGAAAAAAATGTGCAAGATGAGAATTTAAAAAAAAAAAAAACTGAAACTGAAATAAAAATGCATTGCAATTGTAGAAATGTTTTTTGAGTGATATTTTTCCTTGCCTTGGCTAATATTTTGTATATTTATATATACAATTATTTATAAAATCGTGTTCGCGGTTGGAAAGGGATAACTCTAAATTTTTGAGTTTTTATTCAACAATAAATTTAAAATGAGTGTTTGTAACCAAGTATATATGTTTATATGTCTTCTTCCAACATATATACATATATATTATTTTTGGTGTCAAAAAAAACTTTCAAAGTGTGTCTTTGCTTTGTTATTAAGTCTCTTTAAACAACAAAATTTGGTCGTTTACACAAAAAACATTGAAATGGCAAATTTATTATATTTATTTTATATTATCTTTTTTTTTATCAAAAATTGGCACCAAATTTTGGATGTTTGTGATGAAAACATAAAAATTAAGAGTTTGCCATTCCAAAATGAATTGAATTTTGTTTGTGAGCATATTAGCAAAGCAAGGATTTTAAATCACTTAAAAAATTGTTGTTTATATGAAAAGTCGCTCATTTCATTTTTCATTTATGATAAATTTTAATACGGTAGAGTTATCCCTTCATTTATTGATTTTTTTTTAAATTTTATGTGGTGGTTGTTGAAAATATTCATATGCACACACACACACATATATATATATATATATACACACATACACACACACATATATATATATATATATATACACATACATACATAAATTTGTTTGGTAACATTGTCTGATGATGATAAAGTGTTCCGAGGCACATATCAATTTTGTTTCTATGGGTCATTTTGAGAAATTTTTCAAAGAAACTATATAACTCACGCAAATAAAATATTTCTGTCCGGATATATAAAAAAGATTGTACAATTTCCTACAATTTTTTCTGTATTCTTTATCTAGTCTATGTTCAGCTAAAAAAAATCAATGTCAGGTGCCAAAAGTTTATTGGATAATGTCCCAGATTCAGTTCAGTTAAAAAATTTGCTGACTGGAAATTTGACTTCAAGCTATGGTTTATTTGGTAAAAATAATAAAAATTTTGCAAAATGCCCCAATGGACAAAAAATTTGTGTGCCCAAATATATATTTATACATGTATATACATAATTTCTTTTACCAGAGTATTTGTGGTAAGTACTGATAATATTTTTGTATTGCACTTTTATATATCAATAATTCATCATAATTTATGCAAGGAAATTGTTGATTTTCAGGAATGGATCGATGAAAAGACTTTGGCTCAAATGCCGGTAAGACTTTTCTTAATATTTAAGTTATTTATTTTATTTTAACTTAAACACATTATCTTAACTAAAAAATTACTTAATACCATTCTTAATGTAATGCACAAAATAAAGTAAATGAGCAACCATACCGTAAGAAACTACTCCTAATTCCAATACTTAATACTTTGACTGGTTTTATGACTGACCACTTTTTCTATTTTTTTTTTGTCAATCGTCCAAAACCAGTTTTATATTTTAATCTCTGCTTTCTTAAATAAATGCAATCTTAATTAATCGTCCTCAATCAGCACAGCTTTTTTTGCTCTGCAGGTTTTTTGTTCTGCTTTCTTCCATAAATATTATCTTGATTAAATGTGTTTTCTCCTAAAAAGACAATGTTACACATTTTGTATTGCTTGACAAGATAGAACTTGATGAAGTTTCTATTTTGTCCATATCCTGGTTTAACCAGAGGTTTTTTGTTTGTTTAAAAATTTGAATTGGATGTTTGAATCATAAGTACTGGTAACTGTTATATCGTATGGACAATTGAAGAACAATTTTCAACAATAAATATTAAGAAATTCTAACTTCTTATATTATTTTACATAATACTTTATCACAGATAAGAATATCCTATTTTGTTTATATTCATGTTTCCTACTCCCCCAGCTCTGGTGTCCACCGACACCTCCCCAAGGCGAAGGCGACATTTACATAGACGCCAATCTCCAACTACTGTACGACACCACTGAAATAATGACAGAAGCCCAACTGCCACCAGTTTATCAACCTCCAATGCAGCACCAAACACAGCAGCACAGGAGCAACTCCAGTATTGGGAGTGGAACTAGTGGTACAAACAAGAGGAAGATTGGATCAAGTGGTCAAGCAAGTTCTAGTGGACAACTTGGCGGACATGGAGAAGGTAACAAAACTGAGACTTGGTTAATGAGTGTCCATTATTATTTTTGTGTGTCCTTTACCTGCCAGGTCGTCGTCCAACTAAATACCAACGCTTTATGGCGTCAGCTTCCAACAGACAGGATCATGTGTCTTCTGCTTCAGGTCTTGATCATCATCAGAATTTGATGATGCATCATTTCCATCATGCTACTGATGGATTAGCAGCTCCTAGCAAATATCCGAGGAGTTTGTTCACGAAACCGGTTTCGGCATCTTCTGCAGCCACCAGGGCGAAACGGGATGCCAAGTTGAGGTATCAGCAATATCAGCAACATGTTGCTGCTGTTAATTCTGGACAGAGAGGTGAGTGGAAAGATTGGATAGACGTTTTGTAATTTTTTGAGTGATTATAAATGTTGTTTGTTTTTTCTAGGGTTGCATAAAGGCAATAAGCATATGATGCAAGCAGAATCTGATGTGATTTTGGAATGGTGAGTAATTTTACAAAAAATTTAGATTGCTTTATTCTTTCTTATTGTTAGTATTGATATAATAGTCGATATTTTGCAATTCCTGATCTCCTACTGTCTCTGAAATGAAAATGAAAAATATTCCAATTAGTTACAGAATATTTTTTCTTCCAGGTTGATTCATGAAGATTGGGCTTTGATACAGGCTATAACTAAATATCAAGGTAATTATGTATTATTATTATTTATTAGAAATTGGCTTATTTTTACCACTGGAAATATTAGTGTAATTTCAATCTTAAATTTGTCCAGGACTTCCTTTACTTCTGGAACCGAGTGCCCCAGGCCACACAGTAAATTGGGATTTGGTGTCAGACATGGTGAATGCTGTTTCCAGGATATACAGATCAACCAAACAGTGCCGTTTGCGTTATGAAAACGTCATTGTTCCAAGAGAATTAGGTATTTACCAACCATTGCAGCAATTGAATAGCAATGCAGGAAATGCAGCAGCACAAGCACAAGGAGCAGGCAACAAGCGCTTTAAGAAGAATGGAGCACCAGCTGCAAGTGGTAGAGGTAAAAACGAAATAAATTATTTGATTTTGAGTTGTTATTCATAATTTATTTTCCTTCAGGGACTCCAACGTCGGGCGGTTCAGCTCGAGCTCGTGCAGGTGCCAACCAGGCTCTTCTAGGCAATTTGAATCCACAGCCCCGCACAGAGCAGCTGATTGCACAGGATAATGGTGCGGCCTTTGCAAGACTTCGCAGATTGAGGATTGAAAATATAAAGGCAGTGACTGCTAGAAAACAGCAGAGTGCTGCTGGACATGCAGCTGCTGGTAGACAACAAGGCACAAATACAGCGAGTGGGAATAGTAAACATGCTCTTGTTTTTCAAGATTTTGGTATTAACTATGATATGCCTTTAAAACCTGAAGAGGTAGCTCAACGTCGTGCAGAGCGTATCGCCAAGGAGAAGCAGAAACAGCAATCAACTTTGATACAACAACAACAATTTCAACAACAGCAGCAGCAGCAACAGCACAATCCACCGCAGGTTCAACAAGCCCTGCAGCAATCTGTACAGCAACAGTCTACGGTGCAGCAGCAACAAGTGAAGACACAGGAAGGAATAAAATACTTGCAACAGAAACCTGATGGTACCAGCGTGGCTGTGAAGCAGCAGAGTATTTCTTTGGCGAATGCTCCGATAATAATACAGCAGACAGGGACAGCTGGAGGAACAGTAGTTGTTTCACAACAGCAATTGCAACAAGCAGCTGCTGGTGGAGGCGTTTTGGTTGCTTCTGGGCTCCGAGCTCAGAGGATAGGTAAGATGATAATAATTTTAGTATCTCTGATTTATTTTTTATAATAATTTCTTATTCTAGTTACTCCGAGCAGTCTCCAAGAAGCACTTCGCCAGCGTGTCTTGTCTTCCTCGCAGCAACAAGCTACTATTGCTGCCGGCAGTAGTTCAGGTGGCGTCGTCACAGTTGGCGGTACAGCTATTTCAGGAGGCGTTTCGACTGCTGGTGGAATCACGCAGGCGCAGCTGCAGGCGAGATTGCATGGACAGCTGGCGCAACAGACTGTGGCTGTCGTTAGTAAATGTAAGATGGAAAATTACACTTGTTGGAAAGTTTGTATTTTTTTTTGACGTTTTATTTTTCTTGGTTTAGGTGTGACTGGTGTTCCAACTTCAACTGTGACCCAGCAAGTAGGCGTAGGACAGCAGCAGCAGACGGTGGGTGTGACAAGAAGTGTGACGCCTGCGCAGTTGCTTCTGTATAAGCAGAGGGCTCTTGCGCAGCATGTGCAGCAGCAACAGCAGCAGAGACCACATTTATTACATGCTGTTCAAGGTAAATAAGTAAATTTATCATTATTTTGTTAACCCAATAAAGTAATTGAGTCTTACTGATTTATAAAATTTCATGTAATTTGCAGGAAGTCCTCAGATCATTGCATCACTTACTGGTAATGCTCAAGCTGGACAGAAAGTGTCTATTGCTTCGTTTTCATCTCTTGGAGCAATAACTGTGGCACAGCCTGGCAGGGCACAGGTATGATGAAAACAAATGAATTTATATCAGGTGCAGTACTTTCTTTACATTATACTTTTTTCTATTTTTAGGTTGTAAAGCAACTAGCACCAGGTAAGCAGTCGGTAACAAGACAGTTGACAGAAGCAGACGTTACTGCTTTGCTGCTCAAGAAGCAAATGCAGCAGCAGCAACAGCTTAAGGTAAAAGTTTTATTTGTGCATTTGAACTTTTAAATCATTTGATTAATATAATTCGCTATCTTATACGCAATTGAACATTAAACCTATCGGAGTATATATAATAATCATTTATTACTAATAAGTCTATTACATTTCAGAATGCTGCTGCGGCAGGCACTAAAGCCAACGTGACAGCAAACATAGCCCTCCAGCAATCTGCAGTGTCCTCCACCAACACTGCTGCTGCTGCCGTGGTTGGCGGAAGTACATCAGCCGCCCTGACAGCTGCAGGAGGAACTGCTGTCAGAGCTACTGCGCAGCAGTTTAGACAATTGCAGCAGCAGATGGCGGCGCTGCAGCGGTCGAGGCAACAGCAGCAAGGGAAGCAGCAGCTGCAGCAGCAGTTACAGCAACACCAACAGGTAGAAGGAGATAATTGACTCTTCTTAATTCAGAATACATCATTCATATTAGTCAAGTAGAATAAAGGTTACAAGAAGTTTTCTGTTTTTTTTCCCAGGTGGTGAGCAAAGCAGGTGGAACAACAACAGTCCCAGCTCAGTTAGTTCTGCAGCAGGCACCGCGATTGGCAGGAACTCAACATGTCGTAAGTCATCAGGTAATTTTATTTGCAAAAACAAAAATTTATCATATCAACTTATAAAGGACCTTTCAATAACCAATAAACATTTTAGAACAATTATTCATTCATAGCACTTCATTTATCGTATATACATTTATTCTGTTATCCAAGTTGATATAAAATTTTTGGTTTTGTGATGTATCGAGAACTTGGATTCATGTTTTTTTTTTTATTTTAGGTGATTGGAAGAGTTTCAGGTGGAACACCTTTGATTTTAGGCAAAGTTAACCAGGGAGTGGCTCGGGCTCAGGGCAGACAGACAATTCAGGTAAATGATAAAGGGCTTTTAAGGACGTTTCAAAATTTGTAACTTGCAGATTTATAATTTATAATTCATTGCTTTTTTATTATTTTTTGCATTATATATTTAATATTTATTAATAATTATTGTTTTTATTAATATAAAATGTTTTTTCTATTCAGGTTGTAAATGCTACTACAAGTGGTCTAAGAGCAGCAGGATCATTATCGCAGCAGCAAGGTTTAAGGCATACTTTACAATTCGCTCAGGTAATTTTTTAACATATATATTTTAGATTCATCTCGTTCACAAGTTTGTTTTTACCAGAAAATCCGATTTCCTTAATTTTTTGCTTCAAGTAATATAAATATAAATATAAATATAAATATAAATATAAATATAAATATAAATATAAATATAAATATAAATAAATATAAATATAAATATAAATATAAATAAATATAAATATAAATATAAATACAAATACAAATACAAATATAAATATAAATATAAATACAAACATAAATATAAATATAAATATAAATACAAATATAAATACAAATACAAATATATTCAATTCAATATTCAAGTCATTCTGAAACTTTTCACACCGAATCGGTACAAGTGTTAAATGTGATCTTTTACCGCGGATTTCTCGAAAACGGCTGCACCGATTTTAAAAATTTAAAAACCATTTGATGAAACTTTATCAGGACTCGAGTTTATTAGTTTTGTGCGACTATCGGCTGAGCCGTTTCTTTATGATTGGCACATTAGTGCTAAATACATCTCTTCTGTAGTTAGGAATCGTTGTGATTAGTTTCGGAAAAAATGTAACATAGGTTTTTTAGGTAACATCTTATTTAACGAGCTCGTCAGGATAATGTTTTAATTTCAATTTTTATGCACTGACGATCAGCGATTGCGATTTGATATTGCTCCTTGCTTTTGCAGCAGTGCTAGATTGAAAAAAAAAGGCACAAACCAGCGTAGTTCATAAACAATTTATGATTGTGATCTCAAGATTTTGTGACACATTTAAAATGAATAAATAAATAAATGTAAATAGTATATATAGTATATATAATATAATTTTTATACTAACAGATTCCTGGACATATAACAACACAAGTAAATGCATCCCCGAGAGCTCAGACACCAACTACACAGCAGCAGGCACAACAACAACAGCAACAGCAACAGAATCAGGTATTTATTAATAATAATAATAATTGATAAAAGAGTAATAAAACAGGTAAAAAAATAGAAGATTATTAAAATTTAAATATCAAAATAAAGGGGTCTGAAATTTTTGTAGAGTCTGAAAATGTTAGAGTGTCTGAAAATGTGTAGAGTGTCTGAAAATATTGCAGAGTGTCTGAAAATATTGCAGAGTGCCTGAAAATATTGCAGAGTGCCTGAAAATGTTGTAGAGTGTCTGAAAATGTTGTAAGTACAAGAAAATGTTTTAGAATGTCTGAAAATGTTGTAGAGTGTCTGAAAATGTTGTAAGTACTGAAAATGTTGTAGAGTATCTGAAAATGTTCTAGGGAAGTCTGAAAATGTTGTAGGGTGTCTGAAAATATTGTAGAGTGTCTGAAAATATTGTAGAGTGTCTGAAAATATTGTAGAGTGTCTGAAATGTTGTAGAGTGTCTGAAAATGTGTAGAGTGTCTGGAAATGTTGTAGAGTGTCTGGAAATGTTGTAGAGTGTCTGAGAATGTTGCAGAGTGTCCAGGAACTGTTGTAGAGTGTCTGAAAATGTTGTAGAGTGTCTGAAAATGTTGTAGAGGGTCTAGAACTGTCGTAGAGTTTCTGAAAATACTGGGTAGTGTCTGAAAATATTGTAGAGTGTCTGAAAATATTGTAGATTGTCTGAAAATGTCGTAGAGTGTCTGAAAATGTTGTAGAGTGTCTGAAAATGTTGTAGAGTGTCTGAAAATGTTGTAGAGTGTCTGAAAATGTTGTAGAGTGTCTGAAAATGTTGTAGAGTGTTTTAGAATGTTGTAGAGTGTTTGAAAAATGTTGTAGAGTGTCTGAAAATAGTGTAGATGTCTTGAAATATTGTAGATTGTCTGAAAATGTCGTAAGTTCTGAAAATGTCTAGAGTGTCTGAAATGTTGCAGAGTGTCTGAAAATTTTAGAGTTCTGAAATGTTGTAGAGATGTCTGGAAATGTTGTAGAGTGTCTGAAAATTTTGTAGAGTGTCTGAAAATGTTGTAGAGTGTCAGAAAATGTTGTAGAGTGCCTGAAAATGTTGTAGATTGTCTGAAAATGTCGTAGATTGTCTGAAAATGTCGTAGAGTATCTGAAAATGTTGTAGAGTGTCTGAAAATGTTGCAGAGTGTCTGAAAATGTTAGTAAAATTTGATCTTCTAAATTTTCTTTTGTGGTAGAGTGCTGATAATGTTGTAGAGTGTCTGATAATGTTGTAGAGTGTCTGAAATGTTGTAGAGTGTCTGAAAATATTGTAGAGTGTCTGAAAATGTTGTAGAGTATCTGAAAATGTCGTAGAGTGTCTGAAAATGTTGCAGAGTGTCTGAAAATGTTGTAGAGTGTCTGAAAATGTTGTAGAGTGTCTGAAATGTTGTAGAGTGTCTGAAAATATTGTAGAGTGTCTGAAAAAAATGTTGTAGAGTGTCAGAAAATGTTGTAGAGTGCCTGAAAATGTCGTAGATTGTCTGAAAATGTCGTAGAGTATCTGAAAATGTTGTAGAGTGTCTGAAAATGTTGCAGAGTGTCTGAAAATGTAGTAGAGTGCCTGATAATGTTGTAGAGTGTCTGAAAATGTTGTAGAGTGTCTGAAAATGTTTAGAGTGTCTGAAAATGTTGTAGAGTGTCTGAAAATGTTGTAGAGTGTCTGAAAATGTTGTAGAGTGTCTGAAAATGTTGTAGAGTGTCTGAAAATGTTGTAGAGTGTCTGATAATGTTGCAGAGTGTCTGATAATGTTGCAGAGTGTCTGAAAATGTTGCAGAGTGTCTGAAAATGTTGCAGAGTTTCTGAAAGCGTTGTAGAGTGTCTGAAAATGCTGTAGAGTGTCTGAAAATGCTGTTAGTGTCTGAAAATGATGTACAGTGTCTGAAAATGATGTACAGTGTCTGAAAATGTTGTAGAGTGTCTGAAAATATTGTTGAGTGCTTGAAAATGTTGTAGAGTGTCTGAAAATGTTGTAGAGTGTCTGAAAATGTTGTAGAATGGCTGAAAATGTTGTAGAGTGCCTGAAAATGTTGTAGAGTGCCTGAAAATATTGTTGAGTGCTTGAAAATGTTGTAGAGTGTCTGAAAATGAAATCATGAATGCATAGCAACAATATAAATATTACAATTAAATAACAACAACAATTACCAACTAGATCTAAATTAAAATAATTTTATTTATACTGATATTTTTATATATGAGTTTTTTTTTTGTTTCAGCCAAAATAATTAACAACAAGCTTTAACTAGGACAAAATAAATATATATATGAATTATGAAAAAATGAAATTCTGCAAATTATTAACTACAAATTGGTTTTGGAAAAACTGAAAATTGGAGACTATTTTTTATCGATATCATGTTATGTACTATTATGAAAAAACATACACACAATAATGTATATAAATATATGTATATGTATATATTCATATTGTTGTGGGTTTGTTTTTGTGGTTTATAATGAATTAATTCTACTGTATTATAAGTAATGTAACGTACGCTTATTATTTGTATACCTGTTAAAATAAGTTCGAAGTTTTGTAAACATTTATAAATGCATAAATATATATATTTAAATATTTGTGCAATTATATTTGTATCATTGTATATATGTATATGTATTTAGTTGAAATATTGTAAAATTGTATTTATTAAGTAATATTTTTTAACAAATCAAATAAATTTAAAAGAACAGGGATTGGTGCCGTTTGATTTTAATTATTGATCCACTTTAGCATCACTACAAATTTTTATTAACATCGAGACGCTGAGCAAAATGTTAATCATAAATGAAAAACAGAGTGTTAGTGGCATTTTATTTTGACATATATAACTATACTCTTGTTAACTGGATTAATTCTTGTTTTGTTTTTTGTTATAGGTTTTAATTGACATTAAAATGCAACAGAATAAAATAGGTGTAAGTGGCTTTTTATCTGAAGTTTTTGTATATATTAACTCATGTTTACTATTAATTCTTTTTATTCTGATTTTTTATAGATTTTTAGTAACATCGAGTAACATAGAAGAAATGTTATTTAAAATGAAAGAAAAAGAAAAATAACTGCTCTTTAAATTGAAAGGTAATAACAAAATGTTAGTTGCATTTTATCTGCATTTTATAGATAAGCTTACTTTAACTATTATTATTATTTTATTCTGATTTGTTATAGCTTCTAATTATCTGATGACTGATGAAGAAAATATTATTCAAGTGATAGAAAATTTTATTTGAAATGAAAAAAAAAACTATAAGTAATGGGAATTCGAGAAATAATACAAAGATAAAGTGAGTTTTTTTTGTTTTGTTATTGTAAATTGGTACTAGATAAATTTACATTGTTTTTATCTGAATTGAGATAAAACTAGATAAAATTATCTATACCAGTTTAAAGAACTACATTTTTTTTTTGCAAAATAAGGTGCATTTTTTTAGTTGTTTGACTAAAGTCTATATATTTTGTAGACTTCACATTGTTTTTATCCAAGTCAAGATATTCTTTTTTTATTATAAAAGGTGCATAATTCATTTTTTTTAAATTTGATGAAAGTTTCTATAAAACTATATATTTAAAAAATTAAAAAACTAAATGCTTTAAAAAAATAAGGCCATTTTTTTTAGTTTTTTTGGATACAAATGTAGCATTACTTAGTTTTCTTTATTTTATCCTATCGCTAGATAAAGATACTTATTTTGCTTCAGGTAACATATAACGTAAATTAGATATTTTTTTTTTATAAAGCTTTTTTATAAATTTTGCAAACGATGATCGGTTTGTCATTGTAATAATTAGCATTTAGAAATGAACCTTCATTAGAGAAATGAAGTAATTGCTGATTAATAAATTCTATAATATTTGTTCAAATATTGTTTTCGCAACTTCACTCATCATGTAATTGTGTATGAAGAACTTCATGTAATTGAAATTAACATACAATCATTGACTGCTTGTATTTTTTTACTTTTTTGCTGGCGATACAATCTCATTATTTGAACAGCTGTAATATCTGCCTTGCCTAAAAATATTTTCCATTTTAATAACTTCAAAGATTTATAGAAACTACGAATAATATAGAAATAATTTTTAATCAATAAACTTACGTTTATTACACGGCACAAATGTTTAATTTGTTTTATTATTTTCAAGGAACAGGATAAAATAATATTCTGATTCAGTACAAATCAAGATTTGTACTACGATGAAACTTTAAAATGTTTATTTATCTATGCCGATTTCCTTGTTGATATCGGTACACATACAACGTTGATGCCGATACGCATACAACGATAGATCTCTATTCACATACACGACGACTAATCACAATCGACCTTTATAGAAATGATCTCATCGAGAGCGAATGACGTACAGTTCATGCGTAACGCTATTTCCGTTGCATTTGTACGGATTTACACCCTAGTCGCGCCTAAAGAAGTTTTACTTAAAAAGATAGATAAAATTATCTATAAATCTGTATGTTTAAATTTTTACGAAACTTTTTAAAGAAATTTTCTAAATGCTCAAATTAGAAATTGCTAATTTTACTTTCGTTGCAATAAAAATTAGGTGCAGTTTTTTTTTAGTTTTTTAGAAATGACCTTATTCTAGATGAAGATACTTTACAGTAGACAATCTTATCTATCGTATATTTATTTACCCCATAAAGGCAATCATGCTTAATACGATTTTTCGTATGATACACCATACTTTAAGTCGGTTCTCTCACTTTGAAACATCAACCCTATCCTGCATAATACGCTTTCTTGCTTTGAATGCGTTTTTTGACCGGTCTTTGGGAAATCGTCTTAACGGGGTTTTACAGCAAGTATATATATATATATATATAATATATATTGTATTTACCATCGCATGTTAAATGAAAATCTTTCAATTACTAAATAAAAAAAACATAACAGTGAAAATACAAAATACAACATCACGCGATCGAATTTGTTGTTAACATTTGTATATTTATATGTATATTTATTTATATGTATATGTGTATATATATAAATTTGTTATAAACAAATTGCTAAAGCATTGTTAACAGGAAAGAAAAGTATTAGAGCATTTGAGAAAATGTATGGATTTCGCTTTCACGCCATTCAGAACACGACATAGAGAAAAAACACGGACGGGAATTTATATTATCTATACATGTAGATAAATAGATAGATAAACTAGTGGGATGCATGGCATTGTGCCTTAAGGCAAATTGCTGGAACTTCCCGTACCGTAATTAAAAATCTTGGTACGGAACCCAAAAAAATTTACACAAAATGTGTACACATTATTAAAATCTCTATAAAATATCTGATAATTTGATGCACATATCTCCAATAAACATTTTTGACCGCCAAATGACATTTTATTAACTTATTTTTATTGAGAGTCCATAACCGCTGGACCTGCCTTTTCAAAAATTCAATCAGTTCTTCATCTTGTCAATACAAGTAAAATGTTTCTTGAATTATTAAAATCGGACGCTCCGTTCTCTTAAAAACTGAGTTACCGTTATTGGCACTTTTTGCTCCGTATCTTTGGAACGGCTAGGCCTGCCTTCGCTAAAAACTAATCAGCACGTCTCCTTATCAATACGAATCGAATGTTTTTTGAATTATTCAAATCGGTTCATCCGTGTTCCTGAAATCGTCGACGAAAATTTGTATCCGCACACACACATACATCCATTTTTTCTAAGGTATGCCAAAATGTTCAGAAACCTTTGAAACGTAAAGATTTCATTTTCGATTTTTTTGCGATTACTATAACTTACGCTACGGGAAGTTAACTAGGTGCGAGGGGCATTTTGCCTTAAGGCCGATTCCTGAATCAAATTTTGACTCACACACAATGTGCTTTTTCCAAATTTGGTCAAAAGACTCAGAATGACTTGAAACGTCCGGTAAATGAAATTGGCAAGCCGGCTTTTCTGTAGAAAACATAAACGTCTCTAGCGGCAATAATAAATGCATGAATAGATAATTAACTAGTGGACAATGGCATCGTACCTTAAGGCAAATTGCTGAAACTTCCAGTGCCGAAAATTAAAATTTGAAAAAAACTTGACTTTTTTACAAAATTTTGACTTTTTGAAAAATTTGATTTTTTTTATATTTAGAACCTTTTTTCAAAGCAATTGCGCTGCTTAGATACTACTGTCGCAGTAATATAAACAAAATTTGTACTCATTTTCAAATCTTTATAAAATACCTGATAGTTTGATGTGCATATGTCTAACGATCATTTTCGGCTTCTTTTTTTATTTTTTTATATGGATCTCCGAAACTGCTGGACCTG
>NW_020536999.1:92346851-92366599 GCF_003426905.1 Ctenocephalides felis
ATTGTTTTTTATCTGAATTGAGATAAATCTAGATAAAATCTATCTATACCAGTTTAAAGAACTACATTTTTTACAAAATAGGTGTATTTTTTTAGTTGTTTGACTAAAGTCTATATATTTTATAGTCTTCACATTGTTATCTAAGTCAAGATTTTTTTTTATTATAAAAGGTGCATTATTCATTTTTTTTCAATTTGATGAAATTTTCTATAGAACTATATATTTAGAAAATCAAAAATTAAATAAAGTCATTTTTTTTTAGTTTTTTGAATATAAATGTTGCATTTCTTAGTTTCTTTATTTTATCTTAGCGCTAGATTTGAAATCTTTAAACTAGATTTTGCTTCAGGTAACATATAACGTAAATTAGATAATTTTTTTTTATAAAGCTTTTTTTTAATAAATTTTGCAAATGATGATCGGTTTGTCATTGTAATTAGCATTTAGAAATGAACCTTCATTAGAGAAATGAAGTAATTGCTGATTAATAAATTCTATAATATTTGTTCACACAGTGGATTGTGTTAAACAACGCCTAAACAAATATTGTTTTTGCAACTTCACTCATCATGTAATTGTGTTTGAAGAACTTCATGTAATTAAAATTAACATACATTCATTGACTACTTGTATTTTTTTTACTTTTTCGCTGGCGATATAATCTCATTCTTTGAGCAGCTATAAAATCTGCCTTGCCTAAAATATTCTCCATTTTAATAACTTACTAATGATTGAACTAAAGAAATAATTACTAATCAATAAGCTTGCGTTTAGTACACGGCACAAATGTTTAATTTGTTTTATTATTTTCAAGGAACAGGGTAAAATATTCTTCTGCTTCAGGCATTTTTCATTAAATCAAGATTTGTACTACGATCTACGAAAATGTTTATTCATCTATGCCGATTTACTTTGTTGATATCGGTATGCATACAACGTTGATGCCGGTACGCATACAACGACAGATCTCTATTCACATACGCGACGACTAATCACGATCGACCCGTATAGAAATGATATCATGGAAAGCGAATGACGTACAGTTCCGGCGTAACGCATTTCCGTTGCATTTGTACGGATTCGCACCCCAGTCGCGCATAAAGAAGTTTTACTTAAAAAAAATAAAAATAAAATTATCTATAAATCTGGAGGTTTAAAATTATTGCGAAATTTTTTAAATGCTCAAACTAGGAATCAAATTAGGTGCAGTTTTTTTTAGTTGTCTTATTCCAGCTGAAGATATTTTACAATAGACAATCTTATCTGTCGTATATTTATCTACCCCATTAAGACAATCATGCTTAATACGATTTCCCGTATGATACACTACTTTAAGCCGGTTCTCGGAACTTTGAAACATCAACCCTATCCTGCATAATACGCTTTCTTGCTTTGGATGCGTTTTTGGACCGGTCTTTGGGAAATCGTCTTAACGGGGTTTTACAGCGAGTATATATATATATATTATATATATATATATTATATTTACCATCGCATGTTAAATGAAAATCTTTCAATTACTAAATAAAAAAAACATAACAGTGAAAATACAAAATACAACATCACGCGATCGAATTTGTTGTTAACATTTGTATATTTATATGTATATTTATTTATATGTATATGTGTGTATATATATATAAATTTGTTATAAACAAATTGCTAAAGCATTGTTAACAGGAAAGAAAAGTATTAGAGCATTTGAGAAAATGTATGGATTTCGCTTTCACGCCATTCAGAACACGACATAGAGAAAAAACACGGACGGGAATTTATATTATCTATACATATAGATAAATAGATAGATAAACTAGTGGGGTGCATGGCATCGTGCCTTAAGGCAAATTGCTGGAACTTCCCGTACTGTAATTAAAAAACTTGGTACGGAACCCAAACAAATTTACACAAAATGTGTACACATTAATTAAATCTCTATAAAATATCTGATAACTTGATGTACATATGTCCAATAAACATTTTTGACCGCAAAATGACATTTTTTTTAACTATATTTATTGAGAGCCCATAACCGCTGGACCTGCCTTCCCAAAAATTTAATCAGTTTTTCATCTTGTCAATACAAGTAAAATGTTTTTTAAATTATTCAAATCGGACGCTCCGTTCTCTTAAAAACTGAGCTACCGTTTTTGGCACTTTTTGCCCCGTATCTTTGAAACGGCTAGACCTGCCTTCGCCAAAAACTAATCAGCACGCCTCCTTATCAATACGAATTGAATGTTTTTTGAATTATTCAAATCGGTTGATCGGTGTTCCCGAAATTGTCGACGAAAATTTGTATCCGCACACACACATACACACACACATACATCAATTTTTATTAAGGGATGCCAAAATGTTTAGAAACCTTTGAAACGTAAAGATATATTAAAATTTTCATTTACGATTTTTTGCGATTACTATAACTTACCCTACGGGAAGTTAACTAGGTGCGAGTGGCATTTTGCCTTAAGGTATATTGCTTGATATGCCCGATTTCGGAATAAAACTTTTACACACACACAACGTGCTTTTCCAAATTTGGTCAAAAGACTCAGAATGACTTACACGCACACATACACACACACGCACACATACACACAAACACATATACATCCATTTTTTCTAAGGTATGCCAAAATGTTCAGAAGGCTTTGAAACGTAAAGATATATAAAAATTTTCATTTTCAATTTTTTTGCGATTACTATAACATGCCCTACGGGAAGTTAATTAACTAGTGGTGCATGGCATCGTGTCTTAAGGCAAATTGCTGGAACTTCCAGTACTGAAAATTAAAATTAAGAAAAAACTTTGAAAAAAATGACTTTTTGAAAAATTCGATTTTTTTATTTGATATTTGATATTCTGAACTTTTTTTCAAAGCAATTGCGCTGCGCAAATGTTTTAGAGTCGAAATATCGGAGCGCGATAGCGCCGTTTCGCAGTCTATTGGTACGGAACGCATAGAAATATAAACAAAACTTGTACTTATTTTCAAAATCTTTATAAAATACCTCATAATTTGATGTGCATATGTCTAACGATCATTTTCAGCTTCTTTTTTACTTTTTTATTGGATCTCCGAAACTGCTGGACCTGCCTTTATACAAATTTAATCAGTTTTTCGTTTTGACAACACAAATAAAATGTTTTATGTATCATTCCAATCGTACGATCGGTTCTCTCAAAAACTGAATTACCATTTTTGGACCCTTTTGTCCCGTCTCCTCATTAATAGGAATCGAATTGACAATAAAATAAACATTTGGATTATTCAAATTGATTGATCCATATATGGTTTTTACTGATGACAACCCAAATGGTTACCCCATCTCTATGTGATTAATTATTGTACACACACATATGTATATATATGTATATTTATATATATATATATATATATATATATATATATATATATATATATATATGTATATAAATGTTATTGTCTAAAATGTAACTTTGTGGTTTCCAAGACAAAGTTCTTGGTCACTTCCTTATTTCCCACAAAACTTCCGCAAACATAAAAATACAGACTTTTACCATTTTACTTAAAACAATGTTCAGGAAAACAGGTTGTCAGGTAGACAGGTGGATAGGGCAAAAAATAGGAAGATAGACAGGTTAAGACAGATTGACAGGTAGGATGGTAGAAAAGTAGACATGTAGTTCAGACAGTTCGTCTGCGTATGTATGGATACTATTTGTTCCCCACGTTTTTGGGCGCACGGATGTTTAAAAAAACATTCGATTTCTATTGATAGGGAAATGTGCTGATTAGTTTTCGGCAAAGGCAGGTCCAGCCGTTACGGAGAAAAAGAAAAAAGAGTGCAGAAAATAGAAATCAAGTTTTTGAGAGTACGGAGTATCCGATTTGAATGATCCAAAAAACGTTCAATTCGTAATGACGGGGAGAAGTGGTGATTTGATTTTGGGAAAGACAGGTCCAGCCGTTTCGCACATACAGAGCTAAATGTAAAAAAAATGCGGTTTTTGAGAGAAATGATTCAGTTTATACAATTCTTATAAATATTAGACAATGTTACAGTATTTATAATCTCTTCGAAAACATTTAATATTCTTCGAATATTTCGTTTCGGTACGGGAAGTTCCAGCAATTTGCCTTAAGGCACGATGCCATGCACTACTAGTTTTAGTTCAAATTATTATGAACAATAGAATTTAAATTTATTCTTATGATATAAAATGTGTATAATTATAATCAAGTGCAAAAAAAATTATGCAAAATCGTGTTTTGTGTCGCTTCCTCGAGATGCTCGCACCATCTCCTATTAAACAATATATACATACATGAATATATACATATTTATAAACAAATTTATACAAATATAAACATTTATAGATATGTATATATATATATATATATATATCTATATATAAAATTCTTCTGTAACAATGTAAAGTTTCATATTTCCTCCTAAACTATAATTCGGATTTTCATGAATCTTCCTGAAGTTTGTTCGGGAAATTTTTTAGAATGTTTTGATTCATAGAAATATAGTTAAATTGTAGAAATAAATAGAAAAAATTACAAAAAACCGCTTATCATTGTTTGCCCTTGAAAATATTTGAAGCTTAGTTTGACATTAAAAACAATTGAGGACTGTCATTTGCCAAACATTTCTATTCACTTATAGGCTAAGGCAATATTAGAATATAATAAATTCATAATTATGAATAAGGAAAATGTAATGTCTACATTATTAATGCCGAAAAGCAGCTGAGATGTGCCAAAAATTAAATTAATACTAGCTGTAAGTGGAATTCTGTCTTAAGGCAATTAAGGCATCGTGCCTTAAGGCAAATTGCTGGAACTTCCCGTACCATATTTTTGAGAAACTATAAATTGGACAAAAAATTACTTTTTTTTGAAAAAAAATTTTTTTTAAAAAAATATTTTTTAATTTTTTTTTTTTTGAAAAAAAAAATTTTTTCTTTATTTTGACATATTGTGGAAGATCTGAACTTTTTTTCAAAGCAATCGTACTGCTTTAACTGCATAGGGACACAATATAAAGCGTGTAAGCGCCGCGTCGCTGTCTAACGCATCAGCATTGGTACGGAACCCATAGGAATGTTAACAAAATGTATACTTATTGTTAAAATCTCTATAAAATATCTGATAATTTAATGTGCATATGTCTAATGATCATTTTTGACCGCCAAATGGCTCATTTTTTTACTTCTTCCTCCATATTTCCGAAACCGCTAGACCTACCTTCATGAAAATTTTATCGATTCTTCATCTTGTCAATACAAGTGAAATGCTTTTTGAATTATTTAAATCGGACGCTCCGTTCTCCTAAAAACTGAGTTACCGTTTTCGGCACTTTTTGCCCCGTATCTTCGGAACGGCTAGACCTGTCTCCGCCAAAAACTAATCAGCACGTCTCCTTATCAATACGAATCGAATGTTTTTTGAATTATTCAAATCGGTTGATCCGTGTTCCCGAAATCGTCGACGAAAATTTGTATCCGCACATACATACACACACGTACATACACACACACACATACATCCATTTTTTCTAAGGTATGTCAAAATGTTCAGAAACCTCTGAAACGTAAAGATATATAAAAATTTTCATTTTCGATTTTTTTGCGATTACTATAACTTACCCTACGGGAAGTTAATAAGATGCAAATAATATAACATTCATGTAACAAGTGATGCAGTCTGGGCATGCGTCTGACGCGCACGGCGAATCGTGTTCTCAACTGCGCGTAGATTGCTTTTGCTTGCAATAATTTTGTTTGCGCACTTTGCGAACTGATTTGCCGTATGAATTCGTGCAAAGGAGCCATAAGTGATTGCGCTCAAAAATATTAAATTTGCAGTCGTTTTGCCTTACTATACTAAGTCACAATACAAAAAAATTATTTAAAAGTTTCATTGTGTCAAAAATTCATATGTTTGTCATTGGGTACGGAATATTTACTCAATGGAGCGCTTTGGGTCTGAAATTTTTACTATTTTCCAATTCGTTTGGAATTTTGGAACTAGGTTCATCTTACTCTTCAGAAGTGAAAACAATTTAGACTCCTTTACCACTTCTCGGGTGGATGACATTTCTTTTCAGTGGTGTAATTTTACTTTTTTCAAAATAACGTTGGGTATCGATAAAAGAACTAATTATACGAGAAAAATATTTAATAATGTTTTTCAAAAAAGGAAATACTTTTCAAGTTACTGGCTACTGAATATTTGTTTCTTTTTTGCGTTTTTTCATCATTTGTTGCTAACACCTTCAAAAATATACATTTTAACGAAAATCATGTAATGAACAGAATTATATCAATTAAAATCTTAATAAATCGTTATTTTATAGTGTTTTAAGAACATTATTAGGCTAGATATGAAAATGGGTTTTTATAGTGCTCAAAATAAGCTTTAAAATGAGTACTTCTGCGTGAAAAATGAGTGAGCTATCATGCAGATAAAGGACGCATGCAATGTTTTTTTTTTTCATTTAAATCAAATACTTTGAGTGCCATATCCACCAAAATTAAAAATAATCGTATTCAATCAAGAATTAACTTGGTTTAAGAGATCTTGATGGATTCTAGAAAATACCACAACTTTAGTACAAATGATTCTTAAAAAACTCATGATTTCATGAAAAAAAAACATTTTAAAAAAAACAACCAATTTCTCAACATAATACCTCTGAAAGAATACGTATAAAAGTATATATATAAGAAAATTCGAGGTATTTTTCTGACTAATTATTATTGTTTATTATTTTTTCGTTACACAAATATTGATAGATGTATGATTAATTAAGGAGCTGTCCAACCAGAGGTCTTTTGAGCCCTTTAACCCTTCGCCGTTTTACAATAAGAGAAGTTACGGTAAAATTAATGATGGAGAAAGTTGTAGCTCATTTAATCACCTTTAAAATAGTGTATTACAAGTTCTGATAAAATCAGAATTAAAAGAGTAATAATCCAATTAATGCTGTGGATGGTGACGGAGTGCAAATTGTTAAAAACATTGAAATTAAGATAAAGATTAGCCTATTTCCAAAATATCAAGTAAATTGGAGCACAGTAAAAAAATTTACAGAGCAATAATTTTGTTGATCGTAAGTTGAATAGAGCACATGTGAACAGGATTTGACAAATTAATTCACTTCAAATATAAACTTAAGCAATAATGTATATTGATTTATTAGAGAAAAAAATGCAATTTAGATATTAAAATTACTTAAAGCCAGTTAAAATATGGTACAAAATTATAAAAATTATAGGCAACATTATTGAAGCAATTATTTTGGGTGAGAAAAATAAAAGGTGATATTGCACCTTTGCCGCGAATGCTATATATTAATTCTTTCTGAATTTTTTGTACTTTTTAAAAGATTTCAATTTTCAACATGAGTATCTTATGCTATGACCATAAATCAAAAAGGCAGACGATCATTTTTAGTGTGATAAATTTGGAAAATCAATGTTTTAGTCGTGAATAAACAAAAAATCATTCATTTATACATCCACATCTACAGGTATGGCTAAAAATACTATATAACCCTTAAATGCAATAAAATAAATTGAGCTATTGGAAATAAATTTGTTCTATAAATCGCAGTGTATAATTTTTAATATACAATTTTATTGAACATTTTTTAATATTTGTTAAATAAATAATTAAAGTGTTAACTGTGGGAATTGAGAACAATAATTTTATTTGAAACAGTTCTACATTCAACATCACTTATATATTGGTGTAAATAGTAATTCAAAAAACAGTAATTATTATTTTTAACTAAGCAGTAAATATTAGTATAAAATATTGAAAAATTGTAGACGTAGGTACAGAACAACGTCTGTCGGGTCAGCTAGTATATATATATATGTTTATATGTTGCGGTCGAACGCTTTTACCAGATCAGAGATGCTCAACCGAAGGTCTTAAAACAATTTAGTAGGATTGTACGGTTCAACTTGGTACTTTGTTCAGATAATGATGTATCTTTTGTTTTGTAAGGAGAGCGTGTAAATAATTTTTTTCTACTAAACTAGACGTAATAGAAAGCAAAATATCATATTAAGTAAGGTTCACACTCGATTGAAGTAAAACTTATTTGCTACTGTACAAAGTAACAAAAATAAATAAAAGTAAAATGAATAATGTTTATTAGTAATATGGTAACACTCGTGATGCACACATTTATTAGTGTCAACCATTATACACATTTATACAATGATAAATTATAAATCATATATTTATAATAACATTAAAAATATGTATAATAGCTAAAAACAATAATGTAATTAAAGTCATACTTCAAATATGACATGATCGGTTTGTCATTGTAATTAGCATTTAGAAATGAACCTTCATTAGAGAAATTAAGTAATTGCTGATTAATAAATTCTATAATATTCGTTCACACAGTGGATTATGTTAAACAACGCCTAAACAAATATTGTTCTCGAAACTTCACTCATCATGTAATAATTGTGTTTGAAGAACTTCATTAATTAAAATCAACATACATTCATTGACTGCTTGTATTTTTTTTACTTTTTCGCTGGCGATATAATCTCATTCTTAGAACAGCTTGTAATATCTGTCTTGCCTAAAAATATTTTCCATTTTAATAACTTAAAAGATTTATAGAAACTACGAATAATATAGAAATACTTTCTAATAATAAACTTACGTTTAGTACACAGCACAAATGTTTAATTTGTTTTATTATTTTCAAGGAACAGGGTAAAATATTTTTCTGATTCGGGCATTTTTCATTAAATCAAGATTTGTACTACGATGTAACTTTAAAATGTTTATTTTCTTTGTTGATATCGGTACGCATACAACGTTGATGCCGGTGCGCGTACAACGACAGATCTCTATTCACATACACGACGACTAATCACAATCGACCCGTATAGAAATGATTTCAGTTGCTATTTCTACGTAACGCTATTTCCGTTGCATTTGTACGGATTCACACCCTAGTCGCACCTAAAGAAGTTTTACTTTAAAAAAAATTCCAAAAAATATCTTAGCAAAGTGCACACGACATTGATAATAATTTTATCTATATGATATATTAGCATCATTGTTTGTTTTTGAAAAATTCTAGAAAACACAATTTTTTAAACCCAGGGCTGTATTTTGGATATAATGCAATCTTATTTTTCTAGTTTAGCAGAATAATACCATTTTTACTTGCTCTTCGTGTAACAAGAGATATTTACACTTATTTAAACAATGTACCAATATATTCTATATTCATGTTTGACGAGCTCTTCAGGACCCACTGTTTGTAGTACGCATATGAAATTTGAATACAAAATTCTTAAATATATATAATAAAACAACAAATACTAAAATTGTTGAAATTTTATCTACAACTCAAGATATTAACAATTATCTGAACAAAGTACTTGACAAATTATAATAAATGCTTCATTATAGACAAAAAGTTTTGGCGCATGGTTGTGCTTCAATGCTATATATATATATATATATATATATATATATATATATATATAGTGTATATATATTGTTTATATATTTATTTATTTATATCCCCCTACATGTATATAAACAATAAATTTGCAACAATTCAGTACAGTTCAAGTTGAATAGTGGTTCAGTGAACGTCCTTTACTATTTGTTTATAAATATTTGCAATTTTTTTATTTTAATTATTTAAACAACTTAATAATGGATCTTAAATTAGTGGTAAGATATTGATAAAAAAAATATTTATATTTATAAAGTTTATTTTGCATTTTTATAAATAGAAAATTTTATTTAAATTTACAAAATTTTAAGCAGATTATTTTTGATATTTATCAATTTCTAGTGATTTTTAATAATTATAATTATTTTTATAAAATTATAATTAAAATAGATTTTAAACTAAAAAATATTACACACATATAAAATTAATTATTGTAAATATTTATTTGTTAATATTTAATATTGTGCACGAACTCTGAATAAAAACTAGTTGGTATTGGTATTTTGCCTTGAGGCAAGTTACACGAGCTTCCCGATATGTGTAAATAATAGACTTAATCAATAAAAAAATTAATTTATGAGTGATTAAAAGTAGAGTGGATTTATAACACATAATTGAAAACGAACAAACTCGTTAACTCGGAATATTTTTTAAGAGCAAATTTTCAAAAATCAACAATTTTTTTAATTGAACCAGTTTACGTAGGACTTTAATGGTTTAGTATGTTCATTAAGACCAGGTACTCTATCGCTATATCAAGTAAATCGTCTAATTAACAAACGTCAAAAAAACTACTCATTTTCTCAAACTTTGATGAATTTTTAAAATTAAACTACTTGTCGTAAGGCCGTAATATTTCAGTAAGTTCTATAAGACCATGATATATATCACAAAAAAAAGGTTTCATGAAAATCGGCTTCAATTTTTTTTCAACAGTTAAATACAAGAAAACGACTCGGTAGATTTTCACCTAAAACTAATCAGCATCATTCCCAACTAATATCTTTTGAACAGTTTTTGTTTTTTTTTAATCGATTCCGTAGAATGATTTTAAATGTGGACGAAAAGTTTAACACTTTTTTCAAATTACAAAGAAACGGCTCGGCAGATCGTCTCACAAAACTGACAAACGATAGTCCTCATTGAGATACATCAAATGGCTTTTAAATTTCTGAAATCGGTTCAAGCGTTTTTGAGAAAACGTCGATCAAAGGTCTAATTTTAACAAATGCCAAAAAAACGATAGTAATTTTTGCAAACTTCGGAGAATTTTCAGAATTAAATGGCTTGTCGCAGGGCCGTAATATTTTAGTATGATCTAGAAGACTATGGTATCTACCGTCAAAAAAAAATCATAAAAATCGATTTTTTTTCAAACTTTATTACAAGAAAACGGCCCGGCCGATATTTACCAAAAACTAATCAGCACGATTCCCAACCAATATCTATCGAATGGTTTTTGAATTTTCAAAATCTATTCAGAATTGCGGACTAAAACGTGAACGAAAAATTTTTCACTTTTCTGCAATTTACAAAGAAACGGTCCGGCCGATCGTCGCACAAAACTAAGAAACGCTAGTCCTCATCGAGATACATCGATCGGCTTTTAAATTTTTGAAATAGGTCCATCCGTTTTGGAGAAAACGTCGATTTACGGCAAAAAATCTGTTCACACACACACACACACACACACTTTTTCCAAATTTTTGTCTCATTTGATTCAGAATGGCTGGAAATGTCGAGAAAACATAAATATAGTGAGTCGGATTTTTTGATGAAAACATAAACTTCTTCAGGAAGGTAATAAAATATCGTTGTAAAAAAATAAGTGTATTAGAAGTTTATAATTTGCTTACTAATTATAATAATTAAATTATTCCATACAAATAGAAAATTTCTCGCTCATAATTTCAATTTTTACTTTCAATTTCCATAAAGAAAAATCTCTTTCTCTTGTTTTTAAGAAAAACCATTAATCGTTCACACTTGAATTCGTTCGAGTAAAAGTGTGTCCGATTCCAAGGCAAATAAATTTACTCGTAATGGATTTTCTTGAAAGAAAAAAGATCAAAGACACACTTGTGGGAAATTATTATTATTTTGAAAAGTTTTACTTGTTCTTTTCCGAAAGGGTTAAAATTATTGTATATACATCTTGTTATATATATTTTATTGTAAAGCTATACGTTTTAAAGATAGAGGTAAAAACTGAAACAAAATTCTCAAAATTTTACTGAACATTTTTTCAATTGCTCTTCAATATTTTAATAAATTAAAACGTTTTACTTTGCACGTGGTCTGATTTTAGTAAGCTATAATTTAGAAATTATTGATTTTAAAGTAAAAACGTATTAAAAATATTACAACTTTTCCATACATCTTCACAAAAAACCTCTAGTTTTGATGCCAGCATAACCTGATATCATGCAGTACTGATGTCCATTTTCACTTGAATATAAAAATCTGTTTCTAATTAACAATTGCCCATTTTGGGCACTGCGGTGTGAAGTGGCAATGAGAATTCTCTCGAATCGAGTTGGAGTTTAACTCAACTCACGGACCTGCCCTGGGGCAGTAGTGGCAAATATTTATTATTATTATAAATATGTATATATATTTATTTATATTAATGTTTTTATTTTTTTCATTTCAGTTTCTGACAATGGTTTTAACAATATGTCTATATGTGTCATACTGTGAAGCTGGGTAAGAATTTATTTATTTATTTACTTTACTTTTTTATTTAGTGATTAATAAATTAATTAATTAATTAATTTATTTATTGAAGACTCTTACAAAACAATAGCATCTTGAAAATTTCTTTTCTTATTTTTCAGCGTATTTTTTTTTAGTTTTTAGAAATAATCTTAAAAACTATCTATTTTATTGAAAAGATTTATAAGGGAGAGTTGAAGCTTATAAAATTTTATACAAAATTGCATTATAAACCTTTTACCTTAAATTATATATTTTGGAGGGCAGTAAAAACTGAAATATCTTCTAAAAATCCATTTGTCAGAGAGCAATTCTCCGATAGAATAGACCGTTGCCATTTTTTCATATAAATTGGTACTAAATACTATCAAAATGCTATGTGTTTGTTACGGTCTATTATACGCAGAATTGCCCACTAAACTTTACTCAAAATAGATAAAGTTTTACTAATATTTTTTATTATTTTCCAGCCACAAAAAAGTGGTTATCCACGTGCCATTGAAAATAAAAAAATTGAAACATACACATACAATTTACAAGACGATACATCACTATCATACAATCCATGGAGGAAAACACGAAAAGGTAAAAATTATTACAAACAAAAAAAATCCACTCAAAATGTGAGATGAAAATAACCAGCACAATTGTACACACATAAATACATACACATTTGTTTATAAATAATTATACTCACTTACGCTTATAGACCTACACATTACACCCTCATTTGTACACTTACACTCAAAATTAGCAGAACACTTACATCCGGTCATGAACACTTACATCCGCTTATAAACACTACATCTGTTTATGAACACTTACATCCGCTCATGAACACCTACATCCGTTTATGAACACTTACATCCGTTTATGAGCACTTACATCCGTTCATGAACACTTACATCCGTTTACGAACACCTACATCCGCTTATGAACACTAAAACACACTTTTATATAATATTATTATTATTATTATTCTTATTATTATTTATAGAACGATGCTGATGATGGCGGCAGCCAATACGAGAATCAGGAAGAGGAAGAAGGCGAGATGGCACCATCTGGAGAAGGCGGTGATGAAAGAGAAGAACACATTCATCATCATCATCATCACAACGAAACGCCCATGAAGCACAACAGGGGAATGATGCATCATCATCAGGGATACAAGACTGAACCAAGGCTGCCGGGTAAAAAATAAAACATGTCGAGTAAAAAGTAAAATTATATATTTGCCTGATGACAAGTTGCTGTGTATTATTATTATATTAACAGAGTAAAAACTAAACTTTTTTCTGAAGGTTATCATCATGGTATGAGAGGACATCAGAAGAGCTTTAGGATGGAAGAAGGGCGCAGGAGATTTTTAGAAGATTCCAGGTAAACGCATTCTTTTCCTATTTTCATGACAAACGATGCAGACTTGAAACATAAAACTAGTATCAAATTTTCTGATGAAAAGATATCTTCTCCTTCAGGAAGTAACTTACTGAAATATCATATATTATTTATTGCTATACAAAAATGTATTTTGTAACTAATTAATTTAATTTAATTTTATTTTATTTTACTAAAATTTATTTAATTGTTTTTAGGCAAAATCCAGAATTCGAAGATTACCCTGAACAAGAAATCGAAGATGAGGAGGAAAGTATGAAGAAAAAGCGCGAAGCAAAACATTAATAAATAATTATTTAATAATTAATTATGTCCATATGTATATTATTATTAGTATTATTATTATTATAAGATTATTGTTATTTATTCTGTAAGAGTTTTAATGTTAATTTGTTTAAAAATATAAATGAATAGAACAGTAAATAAAAGTACCATAATAGTACCATTAAATTGTGTGTGTTTTCAATGAACTCTTTAGGACGTGCTGTTTTTTATACAAACATAAAAATTGTACTTTATTTGTTAATATGTCTATTTCAAATACAAATACTAAAACTGAAAAAAGTACTTGTATATATAATTTTTTTAAAATACTTCTGTTTAAATAAATGCAGCAAACGTCCAATTTATAATATCGTTGCTAAAAATAATAAAAGCAGCAAATGTCCAATTAATAATATTGTGTAATATATTTGTACCTCATAATGTCCATCACAGATGATGATTCTAATCGAGGTCCTTCGATGTCCCAGAAGATTTATTTTGATGTCATTGTACCTGATGATGGTGGTCTATATCCGTAATTAAAAGAATCTTCAATTAATTAATGAAATTACTATTCAAAATAGTCATAATTAATTATTGTTCAGATATTATTTTTATTGAGAACAGCAAACATCCAATGATATGATCGTTGCCAAAAATAATATGAAATATGAAAACCTAATGCAATGGGTATGTTAATAATAACTTAATTCATTTAATAACTTATTATAAAATTAAGTTTATTTAGGTCTGTATGAAGATATTACACACAATTTGTTTTAATCAGAGCAATATAATAAAATGTTCTGAAGATACATTTCACAGAAGTACAAAAATAAGTTAGTTTTGAAGGATATTTGTACCCATGGTATATAAACCACAATTTGAGTATGATGCACACAAATTTTATTATGATTTCATCATTGAATCAAGAGAAATATAAAAACCTAATACAATTAATACAGTCGGTTAGTTAATAATTACTAACTTCATTCATTTCTTCAACTTATTCATTTATTTTTTAAACTTATTCATTAGTTTGTTAAATGTTTATTTTTATATGTATATGATTTATTGAATATAAGTTAAAATTTAAAATAGTATATTTTGTTATACAAGAAAGTGCTCATTTATATTAATCTACATTTGAAGGCTTATAAAGAATTTAATATCAATTATATTTCAAATTTCCCACCTTAAGTAAATCAAACCTGCTAGATTTATTGAATAAAAATTGTAATTCAGTATTAAAAATAGTATATTTTGTTATATATGCATATATATATATATATATATATATATATATATATATATTACAATGTTTATTACAACTGTTAAATAGTTAACATCTAGTAATATTGATAAATAATAACATTTAATAATAATAAATTTAAATAAATAAGAGAGCAAAGGATATAATTTACATGAAAATAATATCCGTAGTATGATGATTTAAAATAAAATAAAAGCAAATAATAATGAAAATAAAATTAATAAATAATATAAATAAAATTTCTGAATAATAAAAAAAAACAATAATAGAAATAATAAGATAATAATAATAATAATAATAATGTTGGGGTTTACAAATGGCTATTTATGAGATCATTGGGAATTTTTTGTTTTTTATATTTTGTTATATAAGAAGGTATTTATTTATATTAATCTATATTTGAAAGCTTATAAAAAATATAATATCAATTATATTTCAAATTCCCCGCCATAAATCAACCCTGCTGTCATCTTCCGCAACTTCAGATCAAACTTTAGCCAATACAACAACCATAATCGTCGTCCATCTTGTTTTCCTGTCAGTTGCAACAGTTTGTGTTTTGATGCCGGACGAGAAGGACGCGTATTTTCGGTTACGAGAAATAAATAGTAAAACCACGTTTTTTATAGATAAATATATAAAAATAAATGTAAATATATATATTTTATAAATGTAGTGTTTTGATTTGTTTAAAATAAGTTTTGCGGACAGTTTGTGCGAAATTGTGCAACGATGTAAAGTGATTAATTGATTCGTTAAAATGAAGTTGGTGTAGGTTTTGTTTTGAATTTGTAAATATTAAATTATAAGTTGCATGTAATATTAAACTGATATATATTTATATATAAGTATATACATTTATTTATTTAAAATCCCGGCTTAAAATTTTTTGTATTAAAAATTCCTGAACACAAATTTTATGACAGACAAAATTTATAACCACAACATTGAAAAATAATATTGACAACTTTTCAATCAAATTATCTCAGCAACGACAAATTCTAGCAAATAATGTTATTAATAATTATTTGTTGCAAATTTAACAAGCATCAAATTTGCAAAATATTATTTTCTGCTAGAACTAATGGTTTTTGAGATTTTTGCAAAAAAGAAAGAGAAAACACGATTTTTTACAAAGGAGGAAACGTAACCTTTTGTTACGTCTTTGTAACTTTTAAGCTAACTTTTTAGTATTTTTTTGGAAAAAATTAAATATTTATACTAATATATATATGTATATATTAGATATTTTTCATATAAATAAAAAATATAGTTCTTAAAAAATAATTTCCTTTTTTACAAGTATTTTAGATTGTAGATTTAGAATATTGATAGTAATTTTCTAGCACTTTATTTTATTAAATTTCACATAGTATATTCATAATTACTTTATATTTATTTTATTTAATCTGTGTGTGCAAATTCCAGTGTATAATTCGAGTTTATAAACAATATAAAAAATATCTAAAATAAAAACAATTTAAATGAAACAATTATTGTTATCAAGTACAAAAGAAATAGTTTTGGATATGGAGCGAACAACATTTATATATGTAAGTTAATTATTGATTATTGATTATATATTATTAATTATAAATATGTATGTATGTATATATAGATAGATAATTTTATTAGCTATAATTTATTTGAACAAAGTATCTACATAAAATTTGAAGTTTTTGAGTTATAAATTAAAATCTGAAAAAATGTGCTACAAAAAAAGTCATATATAGGTCCTTGAAATTTTAAAGTTTGGGGAATTTTTATTAAATAACTTTATTCTAAACATTAATAATTCTTATATACAGATTTATAGATAATTTTATAAGCTATAATTTATCTGAACATAGTATCTAGATACAATTTTAAATTTTTGAGTTATATTTCCAAATTTGAAAAAATGTCCTAACGCCTTGGTTTGACAAAAAGAAGGTTGATATAAATTTTAAAGTTTGGCAAGGTTTTAATAAATAACTTTATTCTAAACATCAATATTTGTTATATATAGATTTATAGATAATTTTATTATCTATAAGTTATCTGAACAAAGTATCCAGATACAATTTTAAATTTTTGAGTTATGATTCAAAATTTGAAAAAATGTACCCACGTTTTAGGTACAAATAGATGAATGTTTTATAACTAAAGAACTAGTTTTTGTAACTAAATACAATTTTATAAATTTTAAAATATTTATTTATATATATATATATATGTTGTTTATTATAGTACTTATTTTTTGCAGACGTTTTATACTTTTACTTATAAATAAATTCCATAAAATTTCTCATTGAGGTGAAAAAAGTATCGAATCGATTATTCAAGGTTTTTATATCGATTTATGTACTTCCTTATTGTTTATATCGGTATATATATATATATATATATATATATATATATATATTTCCATGGCCAATTTATGTATGTGTTTATGTGTCGATACAAGTTTTCGTCGACGTTTTCGAGAGCACGGATCAACCGATTTGAATGATTCAAAAAAATATTCGATTCCTATTGACGGGGGAGACGTGCTGCTCTGAAGACACGGGGCGAAAAGTGCAAAATTAAGTACCGTTTGAATTTTTGCGAAGGCATTTTTATTTTCGATTTTCTTACGAAAAAATAGAAAATAAAACGCAGGTATTTTCTTGGATAACGAATATGTAATACACTTCGTGTATCACTAAATCAAAATTTTTCAAAACTGTTGAACCTCTAAACACAAAATTTTGTAACATGGACATATATCAAAAACGTGACCTACCTTTATCATTAGCCAAAGGATTTGTATGAATTGAAGCTACATGCACATGTGGGACTTTTATCCAAATTGATCATATTTGAAAAATAAAAAAAATATTTTGTAAATAAATAAATAGGAATGTGCATGAGTATACAAATAAATACTATTAACCATATTAATCTAATAGATTTCATGATATACCATTATCTCGTGTATGTTTTCGACAAAAAAAATCCAATTTGCTAATTCAGCTATGTATTTTTCCATACATGTGTGTATGTACTTGTGTTCGGATACAGTAATAATAATATGTAAATAAGTACACGATATTCCCATGTAATTTTATTCGAAACAATACTCTCGAGAAGAATTTAACAATGTTCGCGTTGAAAGTTACAACGACGTAACAAAAGTTTATGTTTTCTCACTAGGAAAAAAATCGTATTTCCGCCTCGGTTTTTTGTAAAAATCTTGTAAACCATCAGTTTGACCACAAAGTGTAAAAAAGTCGATAAAAAATTATTGACAAGATTTTTCTATAGGATGTTGTTGAAAAATTTTGATTCAAAACGTTAATAGTTTAAAAATTTAGTCTTCTACTCTTTTAATTTCTTTGCATCAATTTTGTTGGGTTGTATGGCAATTAGAAAATGTACTGATAGGCTCCATGATCCCCTAATGATGTTAGAAAACAAACAGTTTTTGAAATGTACCATTGTGGTCTTATTATACAGCCTTGGGGTACACCAACTGTTATGTTCCATGCAATATCATGTACTTACGCAGACTTATTTAGGATTTTCAAACTTGAGAACTAAAAACCTACCTTTAATAATTAAGTCTATAAAATTATGAATAGATGGCACTATTATTGAAATATAATTGGTGTTAGAAAACAACAAATTTATGAAAACTTAGGTCTTATTAAACAGCCTTGGGGTACACCAGCAGCAATGTTCTTTACAAGATTATTAATCAATTTTTAACTAAATGTTTCATATTTCTTCGTAAAAATATTTAGAAATTTTTCAGATATATATTCGTTTTTCTTAAAATTTCATAAGACTTTTCTTAAAAAAAAATGTTTTTTGAAAATTTTCGATTATTTTATTCTACGTTTTGAGGATATATAATGTTCCTTTTTTTCATGGGAAATATTAAAGTCGGTTCGTCGGTTTCAAATATAATTTATATTAATTTAATAAACCATTATATCAAAAAAGTAAACTATGGCATTTTTTAACAATACTATTTTAAACTAGAGAGCAAAATATGAGTAACCAGCTTTAAATCGGCCTATTCTTCTACCGAATCAATCAAAAATAATTCTATAACTATTGTTAACTATTTCACAATTATTCACTTTCTAGGAAAATTGCAGTGTTACAACTTACCCCAAGTTCGGGGACACAATTAATCTGTGTTTACCCCCAATGGGTCAACGACACTTCTAATTTATGTGTAGATATCATACTGCTCGATATCGAGCTGGCGGGGGTTGGATTACAACTGGGATATTTTTAAAATCATTGTTGTCATCCTGCCAGGTGTCACTTTTTTGATTAAGAGAAAGAGAATAATCAGTTCATTACTAGGTCGTACCTATCAATCAAATGTTTATATACATACATGTATACATATATCGTATACATATGTATATGTATATATAAATGTATATATGTTTTATAAGTGTGTTATACTATTAATAGTACGACGGGACAAGTTATTGTTTGTTCCCTCCGAACAACAAAACGATTTTACGAAACTGAACAATGAAACGGGTTTCGATGAAAGCTGCATCTGCCCTCGCCTCACCACTACATACACACTACATACATACATGCATACATACAT
>NW_020536999.1:92367599-92431509 GCF_003426905.1 Ctenocephalides felis
TTTTGGTACGGGAAGTTCCAGCAATTTGCCTTAAGGCACGATGCCCTAATTGCCTTAAGACAGAATTCCACTTACAGCTAGTTTGTTTTGTTATTGTAAATTGGTACTAGATAAATTTACATTGTTTTTATCTGAATTGAGATAAATCTAGATAAAATTATCTATACCAGTTTAAAGAACTACATTTTTTTACAAAATAAGGTGTATTTTTTTAGTTGTTTGACTAAAGTCTATATATTTTATAGTCTTCACATTGTTATCTAAGTCAAGATTTTTTTTTATTATAAAAGGTGCATTATTCATTTTTTTTCAATTTGATGAAATTTTCTATAGAACTATATATTTAGAAAATCAAAAATTAAATAAAGTCATTTTTTTTAGTTTTTTGAATATAAATGTTGCATTTCTTAGTTTCTTTATTTTATCTTAGCGCTAGATTTGAAATCTTTAAACTAGATTTTGCTTCAGGTAACTATAACGTAAATAGATAATTTTTTTTTATAAAGCTTTTTTTTAATAAATTTTGCAAATGATGATCGGTTTGTCATTGTAATTAGCATTTAGAAATGAACCTTCATTAGAGAAATGAAGTAATTGCTGATTAATAAATTCTATAATATTTGTTCACACAGTGGATTGTGTTAAACAACGCCTAAACAAATATTGTTTTGCCAACTTCACTCATCATGTAATTGTGTTTGAAGAACTTCATGTAATTAAAATTAACATACATTCATTGACTACTTGTATTTTTTTTACTTTTTCGCTGGCGATATATCTCATTCTTTGAGCAGCTATAAAATCTGCCTTGCCTAAAATATTCTCCATTTTAATAACTTACTAATGATTGAACTAAAGAAATAATTACTAATCAATAAGCTTGCGTTTAGTACACGGCACAAATGTTTAATTTGTTTTATTATTTTCAAGGAACAGGGTAAAATATTCTTCTGATCAGGCATTTTTCATTAAATCAAGATTTGTACTACGATCTACGAAAATGTTTATTCATCTATGCCGATTTACTTGTTGATATCGGTATGCATACAACGTTGATGCCGGTACGCATACAACGACAGATCTCTATTCACATACGCGACGACTAATCACGATCGACCCGTATAGAAATGATATCATGGAAAGCGATGACGTACAGTTCCGGCGTAACGCATTTCCGTTGCATTTGTACGGATTCGCACCCCAGTCGCGCATAAAGAAGTTTTACTTAAAAAAAAAAAAATAAAATTATCTATAAATCTGGAGGTTTAAAATTATTGCGAAATTTTTTAAATGCTCAAACTAGGAATCAAATTAGGTGCAGTTTTTTTTAGTTTCTTATTCCAGCTGAAGATATTTTTACAATAGACAATCTTATCTGTCGTATATTTATCTACCCCATTAAGACAATCATGCTTATACGATTTCCCGTATGATACACTACTTTAAGCCGTTCTCGGAACTTTGAAACATCAACCCTATCCTGCAATAATACGCTTTCTTGCTTTGGATGCGTTTTTGGACCGGTCTTTGGGAAATCGTCTTAACGGGGTTTTACAGCGAGTATATATATATATATATAGATATATATTATATATATTATATTTACCATCGCATGTTAAATGAAAATCTTTCAATTACTAAATAAAAAACATAACAGTGAAAATACAAAAACAACATCACGCGATCGAATTTGTTGTTAACATTTGTATATTTATATGTATATTTATTTATATGTATATGTGTGTATATATATATAATTTTTTATAAACAAATTGCTAAAGCATTGTTAACAGGAAAGAAAAGTATTAGAGCATTTGAGAAAATGTATGGATTTCGCTTTCACGCCATTCAGAACACGACATAGAGAAAAAACACGGACGGGAATTTATATTATCTATACATATAGATAAATAGATAGATAAACTAGTGGGGTGCATGGCATCGTGCCTTAAGGCAAATTGCTGGAACTTCCCGTACTGTAATTAAAAAACTTGGTACGGAACCCAAACAAATTTAACAAAAATGTGTACACATTAATTAAATCTCTATAAAATATCTGATAACTTGATGTACATATGTCCCAATAAACATTTTTGACCGCAAAATGACATTTTTTTTAACTATATTTATTGAGAGCCCATAACCGCTGGACCTGCCTTCCCAAAAATTTAATCAGTTTTTCATCTTGTCAATACAAGTAAAATGTTTTTTAAATTATTCAAATCGGACGCTCCGTTCTCTTAAAAACTGAGCTACCGTTTTTGGCACTTTTTGCCCCGTATCTTTGAAACGGCTAGACCTGCCTTCGCCAAAAACTAATCAGCACGCATCCTTATCAATACGAATTGAATGTTTTTTGAATTATTCAAATCGGTTGATCGGTGTTCCCGAAATTGTCGACGAAATTTGTATCCGCACACACACATACACACACACATACATCAATTTTTATTAAGGGATGCCAAAATGTTTAAAACCTTTGAAACGTAAAGATATATTAAAATTTTCATTTACGATTTTTTGCGATTACTATAACTTACCCTACGGGAAGTTAACTAGGTGCGAGTGGCATTTTGCCTTAAGGTATATTGCTTGATATGCCCGATTTCGGAATAAAATTTTTACACACACACAACGTGCTTTTCCAAATTTGGTCAAAAGACTCAGAATGACTTACACGCACACATACACACACACGCACACATACACACAAACACATATACATCCATTTTTTCTAAGGTATGCCAAAATGTTCAGAAGGCTTTGAAACGTAAAGATATATAAAAATTTTCATTTTCAATTTTTTTGCGATTACTATAACATGCCCTACAGGAAGTTAATTAACTAGTGGTGCATGGCATCGTGTCTTAAGGCAAATTGCTGGAACTTCCAGTACTGAAAATTAAAATTAAGAAAAAACTTTGAAAAAATTGACTTTTTGAAAAATTCGATTTTTTTTATTTGATATTTGATATTCTGAACTTTTTTTTTTAGAGCAATTGCGCTGCGTAAATGTTTTAGAGAAATATCAAAGCGCGATAGCGCCGTTTCGCAGTCTATTGGTACGGAACGCATAGAAATATAAACAAAACTTGTACTTATTTTCAAAATCTTTATAAAATACCTCATAATTTGATGTGCATATGTCTAACGATCATTTTCAGCTTCTTTTTTACTTTTTTATTGGATCTCCGAAACTGCTGGACCTGCCTTTATACAAATTTAATCAGTTTTTCGTTTTGACAACACAAATAAAATGTTTTATGTATCATTCCAATCGTACGATCGGTTCTCTCAAAAACTGAATTACCATTTTTGGACCCTTTGTCCCGTCTCCTCATTAATAGGAATCGAATTGACAATAAAATAAACATTTGGATTATTCAAATTGATTGATCCATATATGGTTTTTACTGATGACAACCCAAATGGTTACCCCATCTCTATGTGATTAATTTATTGTACACACACATATGTATATATATGTATATTTATATATATATATATGTATATATATATATATATATATATATATATATATATATATATATATATGTATATAAATGTTATTGTCTAAAATGTAACTTTGTGGTTTCCAAGACAAAGTTCTTGGTCACTTCCTTATTTCCCACAAAACTTCCGCAAACATAAAAATACAGACTTTTACCATTTTACTTAAAACAATGTTCAGGAAAACAGGTTGTCAGGTAGACAGGTGGATAGGGCAAAAAATAGGAAGATAGACAGGTTAAGACAGATTGACAGGTAGGATGGTAGAAAAGTAGACATGTAGTTCAGACAGTTCGTCTGCGTATGTATGGATACTATTTGTTCCCCACGTTTTTGGGCGCACGGATGTTTAAAAAAACATTCGATTTCTATTGATAGGGAAATGTGCTGATTAGTTTTCGGCAAAGGCAGGTCCAGCCGTTACGGAGAAAAAGAAAAAAGAGTGCAGAAAATAGAAATCAAGTTTTTGAGAGTACGGAGTATCCGATTTGAATGATCCAAAAAACGTTCAATTCGTAATGACGGGGAGAAGTGGTGATTTGATTTTGGGAAAGACAGGTCCAGCCGTTTCGCACATACAGAGCTAAATGTAAAAAAAATGCGGTTTTTGAGAGAAATGATTCAGTTTATACAATTCTTATAAATATTAGACAATGTTACAGTATTTATAATCTCTTCGAAAACATTTAATATTCTTCGAATATTTCGTTTCGGTACGGGAAGTTCCAGCAATTTGCCTTAAGGCACGATGCCATGCACTACTAGTTTTAGTTCAAATTATTATGAACAATAGAATTTAAATTTATTCTTATGATATAAAATGTGTATAATTATAATCAAGTGCAAAAAAAATTATGCAAAATCGTGTTTTGTGTCGCTTCCTCGAGATGCTCGCACCATCTCCTATTAAACAATATATACATACATGAATATATACATATTTATAAACAAATTTATACAAATATAAACATTTATAGATATGTATATATATATATATATATATATATATATATATATGTTTATATGTTGCGGTCGAACGCTTTTACCAGATCAGAGATGCTCAACCGAAGGTCTTAAAACAATTTAGTAGGATTGTACGGTTCAACTTGGTACTTTGTTCAGATAATGATGTATCTTTTGTTTTGTAAGGAGAGCGTGTAAATAATTTTTTTCTACTAAACTAGACGTAATAGAAAGCAACATATCATATTAAGTAAGGTTCACACTCGATTGAAGTAAAACTTATTTGCTACTGTACAAAGTAACAAAAATACATAAAAGTAAAATGAATAATGTTTATTAGTAATATGGTAACACTCGTGATGCACACATTTATTAGTGTCAACCATTATACACATTTATACAATGATAAATTATAAATCATATATTTATAATAACATTAAAAATATGTATAATAGCTAAAAACAATAATGTAATTAAAGTCATACTTCAAATATGACATGATCGGTTTGTCATTGTAATTAGCATTTAGAAATGAACCTTCATTAGAGAAATGAAGTAATTGCTGATTAATAAATTTTATAATATTCGTTCACACAGTGGATTATGTTAAACAACGCCTGAACAAATATTGTTTTCGCAACTTTACTCATCATGGAATTGCGTTTGAAGAACTTCATGTAATTAAAATTAACATACATTCATTGACTGATGGTATTTTTTTAACTTTTTCGCTGGCGATATAAACTCATTCTTTGAACAGCTGTCATATATGTCTTGCCTAAAAATATTTTCCATTTTAATAATTTCAAAGATTTATAGAAACTACAAATAATATAGAAATAATTTCTAATCAATAAACTTACGTTTAGTACACGGCACAAATTTTTAATTTGTTTTATTATTTTCAAGAAACAGCTTAGAATATTCTTCTGATTCAGGCATTTTTCATTAATTCAGATTTGTACTCGATGTAACTTTAAAATGTTTATTTATCTATGCCGATTTCCTTGTTGATATCGATATGCATACAACGTTGATGCCGATACGCAACAACGACAGATCTCTTTTCACATACACGACGACTAATCACAATCGACTCGTGTAGAAATGATCTCTTCGAGAGCGACTAGCGAACAGTTCGGGCGTAACGCTATTTCCGTTGCATTTGTACGGATTCACACCTCAGTTGCGCCTCAAGAAGTTTTACTTAAAAAAAAAACAAAAAAGATCTTATCAAAGTACATACGGTGTTGATAATAATTCTATCTATATGATATATTAGTTTGTTTTTGAAAAATTCTAGAAGTCATTTTTTGAGATCCAGGGCTGTATTTTGGATATATTGCACTCTTATTTGTCTAGTTTAGCAAAAAAATACCAATTTTACTTGCTCTTCGTGTAACAAGAGATATTTACACTTATTTAAACAAAGTGCCAATATATTCTATATTTATTTTTGACGAGCTCTTCAGGATCCACTGTTCGCAGTACACATATGAAATTTGAATAGAAAAATTCTTAAATATATACAATAAAATAACAAATACTAAAATTGTTGTAATTTTATCTACAACTAAAGATATTAACAATTATCTGGACAAAGTGCATGACAAATTATAATAAATATAGACAAAAAGTTTTGGCGCATGGTTGTGCTTCATTGCTTTATATATATACATACATATATATATATATATATAAGTGTATATATATATATATATAAGTGTATATATATATTGTTTATATATTTATTTATTTATATCCCCCTACATGTATATAAACAATAAATTTGCAACAATTCAGCACAGTTCAAGTTGAATAGTGGTTCAGTGAACGTCCTTTACTATTTGTTTATAAACATTTGCAATTTTTTACAAGTTTGATTATTTAAACAATTTAATAATGGATCTTAAATTAGTGGTAAGATATTCTTAAAAAAAATTATTTATATTTATATAAGTCCATTTTGCATTTTTATATATAAAAAATTTAACTTAAGTTTACAAAATTTTAAGCAGGATATTTTTGATATTTTTCAATTTTTAGTAATTTTTAATAATTATAAGTATTTTTATAAAATTATAAATAAAACAGATTTTAAACTAAAAATATATTACACACATATAAAATTAATAATTTAAATAAAATTGTAAATATTTATTTGTTAATATTTAATATAAAAAAATCTATATACATTAAGACGATCATTCTTAATACGATTTTCCGCATAAAACGCCAATTTTTGACACAGGATGCACTTTGAAATATGTTGTCGTTATTCCGCATAATACGCTGTTCTTTTAATTTTTTTAGTTTTCATAATAATTGCAAAAACGTGAAATATTAAATTTTTCATAAAAAATATATATAGTTCATTTTTACTGTGATTTTACTTAACTGTAATTCCAAAAATAATAATTTTACTTGAATAAGTAAATAATACAACAACTACAACTATAACTTTTTCATACATCATTTTTACAAAAACGATTAGTTTTCAAAATTTTTGAAAGAAATTTAAAAATGTAGAGTAAAGTTTCATGAATTTTGTCTCCATTTTTACTGCAATGGAATAAGTATTACAGAAATTGTGTAAAATTTAATTAGAAACACATTTTCTATATGCACTATTTTTGTAAAATTTTAGTTTATATATTATATGCAAAAATTATACATTTATTTTCGTAAATCTCTCTAAATTTCGAAGATAATTATTTTACTCCATCTGTCCTATACATTTTTCGAAAATTTACGTAATAGTACTTAAAATAATCAAACAAATATATTTCCGTCCAATCCATTCATATTTCGGGCGGTAAAATAAGATTATTTAAGACATTCCATCTCTTTTATTCCAACTTTTGCAATAATTTATAATAAAAACTTTAAAATTTTACTTTCAAGAAAATCCATTACGAGTAAATTTATTTGCCATCGAATCGGACACACTTTTACTCGAACGAATTCAAGTGTGAACGATTAATGGTTTTTCTTAAAAAGAAGAGAAAGAGATTTTTCTTTATGGAAATTGAAAGTAAAAATTTAAATTACGAGCGAGAAATTTTCTATTTGTATGGAAACATATAATTATTATTATTAGTATGTAAATTATAAACTTTTACATCTTTTTTACAATATGGATTTAGTAATAGTAATAAAATTAGTTTCAGTTTTGTGAAATTTACTAGAAAATGAAGGATGAACCTTAAACCATAGACTATAGTCCATAAATTTTTCACGAGATTGAAGTGAGTGAAAAATCATGGACATCCACATCCAGATTTTTCACAGAATTTAAAGAACATATAAATTACTTTATGCAAACAAGCGTTTCCAATCAAATTCTACACAAAATTTTATTAAATAGTTTTTACTGTAAAGTTAATGCTTACACCCGCTTATGAACACTAAACCACACTTATGAACACTTTTATATCATATGATTTTTGATATTACCTTATTTTTTTGTTATTCACTTATGAATTATTATTATTATTATCATTCATAGCTAGGTAAAAGCTGAATATCCAAAAAATTTCAAGGTATTTTTACTAGTAGCTTTTTGTAAAATGGGTGTATGAAAAACTCATAAAATTCTACATAGAATGTTTTTAAATTTCACTATAAAATTAAAAATTTTCAAACTTACAAAAATCATACCACGTGCAAAGTAAAACATTTTAATTTTTTTAAGCACACTGCTTCAGTTTTTCTTAATTATGACACAAACTATTAATTTTGCATAAAAATATTATATAGAAAACTTATAGATAAAGAAATTTTGTACGATTTTTATTATATACTTCTACTAAAAAATTTGTCGTTTTGAATATACACATCAGTAAAAAAATGGTTTTATATAAATGCCCAAAACTAATTTTTTATACTGTACTGTACCCTAAACTTTACTGACTTTACTAGAAAGGTAAAAATTGAGTATGGTTTACTTATTTCTAATATAAATAACAAATACTAAAATTTATTAGGTTTATATGAATTATGATCCGGCGGCATAATTCATATAAACCTAGGAATTCGCGAGTGGAAAGGGTTAATACCTTGCATTATCTTGTGAGTTCAAGCCCCCATTCTATATAACCTGATATAGATAATATATAGATAAAAAGTCTGTTTCCAATTGAAAATAGCCCATTTCTGGCAATGCGGCGTGAAATGACAAAGGGAAATCTCTTATACTATTCTTCCCTGAATCGAGTTTAAGTTTAACTCAGCTTATGGACCTGCCCTAGGGCAGTACTACATATTATTTATTATTATTATGAATATGTATATATATATTTATTTATATTAATATTTTTATTTTTTCCATTTCAGTTTCTGACAATGGTTTTAACAATATGTTTATATGTGTCATACTGTGAAGCTGGGTAAGAATTTATTTACTTAACTTCTTTATTTTCTGATTAATAAATTAGTTAATTTATTAATTAATTAATTTATTTAAGACTCTTATGAAACAATAACATCTTGAAAATTTCTTTTCTCATTTTTCAGCATATCTTTTTTTAGATTTTGGAAGTTATTTTAAAAACTATAAAACAATAAAAAAATTTATACTTGAGAGTTGAAGCTTATAAAATTTTCTACTAAACTGCCTTATACATTTTCTACCTTAAATTGCATATTTTGGAGAGCAGTAAAAACTGAAATATCCTCTTAAATTTAATGGATTTTATTTTCTTCATATAAATTGGTACTAAAGACAGGAGTTGCCATAACAACGCTATGTTACGGTCTATCATACGTAGAATTAGCTTCTAAATTTTACTCAAAATAATTAAAGTTTCACTAATATTTTTTTCTATTTTCCAGCCACAAAAAAGTGGTTATCCACGTGCCATTGAAAATAAAAAAATTGAAACATACACATACAATTTACAAGACGATACATCACTACCATACAATCCATGGAGGAAAACACGAAAAGGTAAAAATCATTATAAACAAAAAAAAATCCATTCACACGTACACACTTGTACACACGTAAACACACTCTCATCTGCTTATAAATAATTATACACACTTCTTCACGCTTATACACCTACACCTTACACCGACACTTGACATACACACATTTAACAGAACACTTAAATCCGCTTATAAACACTTACATCCAGTCACGAACACTTACCTCCGGTCATGAACACTTACATCCGTTTATGAACACCTACATCCGTTTATGAACATTTACATCCGCTTATGAACACTTACATCCGTTTATGAACACTTACATCCGCTCATGAACACTTACATCCGTTTATGAACACTTACATCCGTTTATGAACACTAAAACACACTTATGAACACTTATGTTCACTTTTATATTATATGATTTTTATTATTATTATTATTATTATTTATAGAACGATGCTGATGATGGCGGCAGCCAATACGAGAACCAGGAAGAGGAAGAGGGCGAGATGGCGCCATCTGGAGAAGGCGGTGATGAAAGAGAAGAACACATTCATCATCATCACCATCACAACGAAACGCCCATGAAGCACAACAGGGGAATGATGCATCATCAGGGATACAAGACGGAACCGAGGTTGCCGGGTAAAAAATAAAATATGTCGAGTAAAAAAGTAAAATTATATGTTTGCCTGATGAGAAGTTGCTGTGTATTATTATTATATTAACAGAGTAAAAATTAAACTTCTCTTTGAAGGTTATCATCATGGTATGAGAGGACATCAGAAGAGCTTTAGGATGGAAGAAGGGCGCAGGAGATTTTTAGAAGATTCCAGGTAAACGCATTTTTTTCACATTTTTATGACAAACGATGCAGAATGACTTAAAACATAAAACTAGTATCTTCTGATGAAAACATATCATCTTCTTCAGGAAGTAACTTACTGCAATATTATGTATTATTTATTGCTACACAAAAATGTATTCTGTAACTAATTTAATTCAATTGTATTTTACTAAAATTTATTCAATTGTTTTTAGGCAAAATCCAGAATTCGAAGATTACCCTGAACAAGAAATCGAAGATGAGGAGGAAAGTATGAAGAAAAAGCGTGAGGCAAAACATTAATAAATAATTATTGAATAATTAATTATGTCCATATGTATATTATTATTAGTATTATTATTATTATAAGATTATTGTTATTTATTTTATAAGATTTTTATGTTAATTTGTTTAAAAATGTAAATGAATAGGACAGTAAATAAAAGTACCATAATTTTACCATTACATTTTTGTGTGTTTTCAATGAACTCTTTAGGACGTGCTGTTTTTTATACAAACATAAAAACTTGTAATTTATTTGTTAAAAATTATAAAATTGCAATTTCATTCTTCAATATGTATGTAACAAATAATCCAAAAACGTGTTAAAACATACACATTGTTGTCTGTAATCTTTTATGTCATAGATAAGTAAACACGATTTGTGTCACATTTCAACAGTAATCAAATGGTTTAAGATTTATATAAAATATAATATTTTAAACTAGTTGTAAGTGGTATTTTGCACAAAAACAGCATGCAACCAAAAATAAAGATATTGAATATATAATGAAATTAAAGTTTATTTAGGTTTATATGAAGATTACACCAATTACACACAATTTAGTCAGAACAATGAAACTGAATGTTATATGTATATATAATAAAATGTTCTGAAAATACATTTCACAGAAGTACAAAAATAAGTTATTTATAAAGGATATTCGTACTCGCTGGTATATAAGCCACTATTTGAACATGATTCACTCGAGTTGATTTTATCATTGAATCAAGACAAATGTAAAAACCTAATACATTAATACAATGGGTATGTTAATAATAACTTAATTCATTTAAAAACTTATTCAGTAGTTGTTTATATGTTTAACAAGCTGCTCTATCTTTGCACGATTAATAAATATAACTACAACTATATTGGAGATATAATGAAATTAAGTTTATTTAGGTTTAAATGAAGAAATTACAAATAATCTGTATACTCAGAACAACATAACCATGGAAGCAATTTATAGAAAGACAAAAATGAGTTATTTGTAAAGGACATAAGCTATAAGTTCTATAAGCCACAATTTAAGAATAATAAAATATAATATAGAATAGAATATAAAAATCTAATACTTCAATACAATGGGTATGTTATAACATATAGTTTTTTAAGTAATTATTATAATAATATAAATAATATTATAATAATATGTCTAACAAGCTGCTCTATCTTTACACGATTAGTAAATATAACTACAACTATATTGAATATTTAATGAAATTAAGTTTATTTAGGTTAAAATAAATAAAGATATTGAATATTTAATGAAATTATGTTTATTTAGGTTTATATGAAGATATTACGCACAATTTGTTTACTCAGAACAATGAAACTGAATGTTATATTGTATATATAATAAAATGTTCTGAAGACATTTCACAGAAGTACAAAAATAAGTTATTTCTGAAGGATATTTGTAATACTCATTGTATATAAACCACAATTTGAGTATGATGCACACAAATTTTATTATGATTTCATCATTGAATCAAGAGAAATATAAAAACCTAATACATCAATACAATCGGTAAGTTAATAATTACTCAATTCATTTATTTTTTGAACGTATTCATTAGTTTTTTATATGTTTATTTTCATATGTATATGATTTAATGAATAGAAGTTAAAATTTAACTATGAAAATAGTATATTTTGTTATATATAATATATATATATATATATATATATATATATATATTTTAATTACAATGTTTATTACAACTGTTAAATAGTTAACATCTAGTAATATTGATAAATAATAACATAAATTTAAATAAATAATAGAGCAAAGGATATAATTTACACGAAAATAATATCCGTGATGATTTAATATAAAATAAAAGCAAATAATAACAAAAATAAAATTAATAAATAATATAAATAAAATTTCTGAATAATAAAAAAAACAATAATAGAAATAATAAGATAATAATAATAATGATAATAATAATGTTGGCGTTTACAAATGGCTATTTATAAGATCATTGGGAATTTTTCGTTTTTTATATTTTGTTATATAAGAAGGTATTTATTTATATCAATCTATATTTAAAAGCTTATAAAAAATATAATAAAAATTACATTTCAAATTCCCCGCCATAAATCAACCCTGCTGTCATCTTCCGCAACTTCAGATCAAACTTTAGCCAATACAACAACCATAATCGTCGTCCATCTTATTTTCCTGTCAGTTGCAACAGTTTGTGTTTTGATGCCGGACGAGAAGGACGCGTATTTTCGGTTACGAGAAATAAATAGTAAAACCACGTTTTTTATAGATAAATATATAAAAATAAATGTAAATATATATATTTTATAAATGTAGTGTTTTGATTTGTTTAAAATAAGTTTTGCGGACAGTTTGTGCGAAATTGTGCAACGATGTAAAGTGATTAATTGATTCGTTAAAATGAAGTTGGTGTAGGTTTTGTTTTGAATTTGTAAATATTAAATTATAAGTTGCATGTAATATTAAACTGATATATATTTATATATAAGTATATACATTTATTTATTTAAAATCCCGGCTTAAAATTTTTTGTATTAAAAATTCCTGAACACAAATTTTATGACAGACAAAATTTATAACCACAACATTGAAAAATAATATTGACAACTTTTCAATCAAATTATCTCAGCAACGACAAATTCTAGCAAATAATGTTATTAATAATTATTTGTTGCAAATTTAACAAGCATCAAATTTGCAAAATATTATTTTCTGCTAGAACTAATGGTTTTTGAGATTTTTGCAAAAAAGAAAGAGAAAACACGATTTTTTACAAAGGAGGAAACGTAACCTTTTGTTACGTCTTTGTAACTTTTAAGCTAACTTTTTAGTATTTTTTTGGAAAAAATTAAATATTTATACTAATATATATATGTATATATTAGATATTTTTCATATAAATAAAAAATATAGTTCTTAAAAAATAATTTCCTTTTTTACAAGTATTTTAGATTGTAGATTTAGAATATTGATAGTAATTTTCTAGCACTTTATTTTATTAAATTTCACATAGTATATTCATAATTACTTTATATTTATTTTATTTAATCTGTGTGTGCAAATTCCAGTGTATAATTCGAGTTTATAAACAATATAAAAAATATCTAAAATAAAAACAATTTAAATGAAACAATTATTGTTATCAAGTACAAAAGAAATAGTTTTGGATATGGAGCGAACAACATTTATATATGTAAGTTAATTATTGATTATTGATTATATATTATTAATTATAAATATGTATGTATGTATATATAGATAGATAATTTTATTAGCTATAATTTATTTGAACAAAGTATCTACATAAAATTTGAAGTTTTTGAGTTATAAATTAAAATCTGAAAAAATGTGCTACAAAAAAAGTCATATATAGGTCCTTGAAATTTTAAAGTTTGGGGAATTTTTATTAAATAACTTTATTCTAAACATTAATAATTCTTATATACAGATTTATAGATAATTTTATAAGCTATAATTTATCTGAACATAGTATCTAGATACAATTTTAAATTTTTGAGTTATATTTCCAAATTTGAAAAAATGTCCTAACGCCTTGGTTTGACAAAAAGAAGGTTGATATAAATTTTAAAGTTTGGCAAGGTTTTAATAAATAACTTTATTCTAAACATCAATATTTGTTATATATAGATTTATAGATAATTTTATTATCTATAAGTTATCTGAACAAAGTATCCAGATACAATTTTAAATTTTTGAGTTATGATTCAAAATTTGAAAAAATGTACCCACGTTTTAGGTACAAATAGATGAATGTTTTATAACTAAAGAACTAGTTTTTGTAACTAAATACAATTTTATAAATTTTAAAATATTTATTTATATATATATATATATGTTGTTTATTATAGTACTTATTTTTTGCAGACGTTTTATACTTTTACTTATAAATAAATTCCATAAAATTTCTCATTGAGGTGAAAAAAGTATCGAATCGATTATTCAAGGTTTTTATATCGATTTATGTACTTCCTTATTGTTTATATCGGTATATATATATATATATATATATTTCCATGACCGATTTATGTATGTGCACGGATCAACCGATTTGAATGATTCAAAAAAATATTCAAAGGAAATGTTCGATTCCTATTGACGGGGTAGGAGTGCTGTTCCGAAGACACGGGGCAAAAAGAGTCAAAAATCGTAATTCAGTTATTGAGAGAACGGAGCATCCGATTTGAATGATTCAAAAAACATTTTATTACTATTCACAAATTTAAATTTTTGCGAAGGAATTTTCATTTTCAATTTTTTTTGCGAAAAAATTGAAAATACAAACATATTTACCTAAATGACTAATATGAAACACACTTGGTGTATCACTATCCTAAAATTTTTCAAAATTGTTGAATCCCTTATCAGTAGATTTTATAACATTGACATATATCAAAAGTGTGACCTACCCTTATCATTAGCCAAAGGATTTGTATGAAATTAGACTACATGCACATGTGGGACTTTTATCCAAATTGAACATTTTTGAAAAATAAAAAAAATATTTTCTCAAGAAATAAATAGGAATGTGCATTAGTATTAGTAATATATTAGTAGTATATTAATAAAAAAAATCCTAATAACCATATTAATATGATAGATTTCATGATACCATTATCCCGTGTATGTTTTCGCCAAAAAATCCAATTTGCTAATTCAGCTATGTATTTTTCCATACATGTGTGTATGTACTTGTGTTCGGATACAGTAATAATAATATGTAAATAAGTACACGATATTCCCATGTAATTTTATTCGAAACAATACTCTCGAGAAGAATTTAACAATGTTCGCGTTGAAAGTTACAACGACGTAACAAAAGTTTATGTTTTCTCACTAGGAAAAAAATCGTATTTCCGCCTCGGTTTTTTGTAAAAATCTTGTAAACCATCAGTTTGACCACAAAGTGTAAAAAAGTCGATAAAAAATTATTGACAAGATTTTTCTATAGGATGTTGTTGAAAAATTTTGATTCAAAACGTTAATAGTTTAAAAATTTAGTCTTCTACTCTTTTAATTTCTTTGCATCAATTTTGTTGGGTTGTATGGCAATTAGAAAATGTACTGATAGGCTCCATGATCCCCTAATGATGTTAGAAAACAAACAGTTTTTGAAATGTACCATTGTGGTCTTATTATACAGCCTTGGGGTACACCAACTGTTATGTTCCATGCAATATCATGTACTTACGCAGACTTATTTAGGATTTTCAAACTTGAGAACTAAAAACCTACCTTTTCTAAAAAATTCTTCTTTAAATTTATTAATAATTAAGTCTATAAAATTATGAATAGATGGCACTATTATTGAAATATAATTGGTGTTAGAAAACAACAAATTTATGAAAACTTAGGTCTTATTAAACAGCCTTGGGGTACACCAGCAGCAATGTTCTTTACAAGATTATTAATCAATTTTTAACTAAATGTTTCATATTTCTTCGTAAAAAATATTTAGAAAATTTTCAGATATAAATTCGTTTACTTAAAATTTCATAAGACTTTTCCTAGAAAAAAAATGTTTTTTGAAAATTTTCGATTATTTTATTCTACGTTTCGAGGATATAAGATGTTCCTTTCTTCATGGGTAATAATAAAAACAATTTAATTTTATACAAATCGGTTTCAAGTATAATGCATATTTTTTAAATAAACCATTATCTCAAAAAAGTAAACTATGGCATTTTTAACAATATTATTTTAAAGTAGAGGGCAAAATATGAACAACCAGCTTTAAATCGTGCTAATAGCCTCTACCGAATCAAGTGAAAAAAATACCATAACTATTGTTAATTATTTCACAACTATTCACTTTCTAGGAAAATTGAAATGTTACAACTTACCCCGTGTTTAGGGTAAATTTGGGATTACTATTGTTTTGTGTTTACCCCCAATGAGTAAGCCACACTTCTAATTTATGTGTAGATATCATACTGCTCGATATCAAGCTGGCGGGAGTTGCGATCGAGGTACTGATTTTAAAATCATTGTTGTTATCCTGCCAGGTGTCACTTTTTTGATTAAGAGGAAAGAGAATAATCAGTTCATTACTAGGTCGTACCTATCAATCAAATGTTTATATACATACATGTATACATATATATGTATACATATGTATATGTATATATAAATGTATATATGTATTTATATATATTTATAAGTGTGTTATACTATTAATAGTACGACGGGACAAGTTATTGTTTGTTCCCTCCGTACAACAAAACGAATTTTACGAAACTGAACAATGAAACCGGTTTCGATGAAAAGCTGCATCTGCCCTCGCCTCACCACTACATATATATATATATATATATATATATATATATATATTAAAAGTTTGTATTCACCTATATAAATCCTTGTATCAACTCGATGTACTTTAAAATCGCAATCAAAATTAAGTGATAATATTTTTTTAATTAAAAAAAAGGGTTAAAAAAAAAATTCGTAGTATCTAGTAATTTATATCTGAAAAATTTCTAAATATTTGTTTAGGAAGAAATATGAAAAACTTTAAATTTATTCAAACACTGATTAATAATCTTGTAAGGAACATTGCTTCTGGTGTACCCCAAGGCTGTATAATAAGACCTCGATAATATTTTTTTTTAAAAAAGCCCATAGGGTTAAAAAAACATTTAAAACATTTTTTGTTGAATGTTATTTAATGAATTCTTAGTTTTAAAATATTTAAGTAAAAGTATAAATATGCTACAATTTTTTTTTATTTGTTATCAATAGTTCTTGATAAAGGAGACATTCTATATTATCGAAACGTCTTATGAAATTTTAAGTAAAACGAATTTATATCTGAAAATTTCCTAAATATTGTTTTTTTGGAAGAATTATGAAAAACTTTGAATTTATTTACAAACCGATTAATAATTTTGTAAGGAACATTGCTGCTGGTGTACCCCAAGGCTGTATAATAAGACCTCGATAGCAGTTTTCATAAATTGTTTTTTATCTACACCAATTATGTTTTATTAATAGTTTATTCTATTTATAATTTTATTGTCCTAATAAATTATTTACATTATTGCAAAAGTTATAAGCTATAATTATAAGCAATCAATTATGACAAATCAACAAATTATAAATATACAAAAAATTTGAAAATATTAAACAAATCAATAAATTATTATTTTAACATATTCATTTAAATATTTAAATTAATATGTAATAAACAATAATAAATTGTTTATCATAAATTATTCTAATTTGTTTATTAAATTAAGTTTTTTATTCTAAAGAGGCACCGCACCAGAGTCATAAGTCAACAGATTTATTTCTGGAAGTGTCAAAAAAACTTGTCTCTGGGATTATATATATACATACATTATACATACACATGTATGTATATATACATGTGTATGCATGTATATTTATATATACAAAATGTGTTTAATTTCACTTAAGACTGCTTTATGTCAACTGATGAACACATAAAAAATACTCGTTTTTTTCTCCTAACATTGTTAATGACATGTTACTTTAAATACAGGTTTGATGACATAAACATATTTTCTTCAAAAAGAAAAAAAAATAGAGAAACACTTTATAAAGAGTTATAAAATTACAACCACGTTCTTGTGGTGAAATGCGAAAGGGATCGGCCTAAACGTTTCTTAGTTGAAACATTTTTGTTTTTTTTTACCTAAAAAATGATAATTCTAAACTATTTGCAAATTCGCAGAACATATAAAAATAATTAATTAGATTAAAGAGCTCTTCAGACTAAAAATTTAATATCCAGTTGTTAAATTTTTTTAAATTCAAGGGTCAATTCTCCGATAAAATAGAAATGCTGTAGCAATACTATGTTACGATTCTATCTTCGTATGAATTGGTAGTAAAAACTGTCAAAAAGATATGTATTTGCTGTGCGATCAGGCGTTTTACACATAAAACCTAACCTACAAAACGCACAAACGTAAAATAACAATTACATCATAATTGCATCTTTCTGATGTCTCATTGATAACACATGCGAGAAGTTAGGTTTTGTATGTAAAACGTCTGATGAACAGTAAATACATAGCACAGCGTTGCCATGACAACATTTCTATGTTATCGAAGAAGTGGCTCCTTCATCTTGAAATTCTTATGGCTATCTTGAATTCTTATGCTACAATTTTATTTATCTTTTATCGTTAGATAAGATTGTAGTCCAGTTAGAAATTAAGATTGCTAATTATGTTTTTCGGAAGTCGTTCTGAATCGTTTAACACAAAAATTTGACGAAGAATATGTGGATGTGTACAAGATAATAAGATATTTTGTAGATAATACAGTAATATGATATACACCAATAATTCTATAGGTGTATATTACAATATACACCTATAACTTTCAATATTTGAAATAATTTGTAAAAATGTGAAAAATATTTTGTTTTAATTGTTCCTGAAGAAAGGCATACACGTCATTAATATAGTCATATATATATAGTTATAAATTTCTTTTTTTTTGAAAATGCTATAAAAAACTACTGAAAATTTTTTGAAATTATTTTTTTTGTTTGAAAGTACATATAATTTTTCCGGTTAATAATGGAAAATAATTTTATTCAAGTGGACGCCAAAAATTTTAAAATGTCTGCCAAAAAATTCAAAATGGCTGCTAATAAAACGATGGTGGACCTTATATAACTTACTATTGGGGAGGCATTAATAACCAGCCTTGGGGTACGCCAGTACGTCTCTTGCAATACCTCATATATGTATATATGTATATATATATATATATAAATATATATATAATTTTGTTTATATATAAAAGGTTTAAATAAATTAGTCTTCAAAACTGGTTTCAATGAAATCTTTCAAAGTGTCACACAAGAAGTGTAATATACAGAACTTGTCTTGGAAGTTATGTAATTAATTATAATTATATACACGTCGAAAAAATATATGAGAATTTATATACATATATATATATATATATATATATATATTTCTGAACTTAAAAAAAAAAATTAATTTTTCATATCGACTTTTCGGGTATACAAACCCACAATTTTTGTTCTAATACGAGCATACGAGCCCTTTATAATTATTTACTTTTTTCTATTATAAGATTAATATTAAAGTAATTTTAAAAATTAATACATATATTTTTATTTTATTGATGGTGCAGTAGAGCATTTTTATCAATTGTTTATTTGTACAAGGCATCTTATGTATTTTTTGTACATTTTTTATATTGGTCAAAGGCAGGTTCAGCCGTTTTGAAGATACGGGTCAAAAAGTGCAAATTTGTACAAGGCATCTTATGTATTTTTTGTACATTTTTTATATTTGTCAAAGGCAGGTTCAGCCGTTTTGAAGATACGGGTCAAAAAGTGTCAAAAATGGTAATTCAGTTTTTGAGAGAACGGAGAGTCTGATTTGAATGATTAAAGTTTTAAAAATGTTAATTTTTATTGCGGGAAGTGCTGGCAATTTGCCTTATGGCGCGATGCCATGCACCACTAGTTTATATTATATTTGTCCTTAATATATAATATAATATTCTGTCCTTTATGAACTGAAGATGAGTCAAGTAAGGACTCGAAAAGTGTATGATTGAATTTTGAAAAACAGTCGCATTATGTATCTTAAAATCCTTCTGTAATGATGTATGTGAATTTACTTCTCCTAAACGATTATTCGGATTTTGATAAATCTTTCTGAAGTTTGTTAAGGGAATTTTTTAGGATATATGCGGTTATGAAAATATAGTTATATTGAAGAAATAAATGGAAAAAATTGCAAAAGACATGTCATTGTTTGATATTGATTGGCATTGAAAACAAATGAAAACTGTCATCTGCCAAATATTTCAATTTACTTATGAGCCTAGACAATATTAGAATATGTATAATAAATTCATGATCATGAATAAGAAAAATGGAATGTCTAAATTATTATTGCCAAAAAATAGCTTAAATGTGCCAGAAATTAAAACTAGTATATATATATATACTATAATATATATATATATATATATATATATATATATATATATACACATATATACATATTTATTATTCAATGTATATCTTCTTTTCACGGTGTATGAACAAATGACCCTATTGTAGTCGCATTTTAATTTAAAACTTACACATTTACGTGTATATATATACATTTATATACATCCATACATACTTACATATATACATACATACATACATATACATAATTTGTATATTTGTATATGTATAACATTTATATATGTATTGAACGGAAGTCAAAGGCACCTAACCGGAACGAAAACTGACTCTTGAATCATTCTTAATGTTCTGAAAATTACTTATATATTATAACACTATTATATACATATATACATATATACATATATACATATATATACATATATATGTATATATGTATATACAATTATATATGCCTATAGCAACAGGTGGCCAATTAAAATATTAGTGTACAAAATACATCGGTGTATGATTTTGTAAAATATGATATTTAACTAGTGGTGCATGGCATCGTGCCTTAGGGCAAATTGCTGGAACTTCCCGCACTGGAAATAATTCGAGGAAATTATCATTAGGCATCATAATTATCAATTATGAAGCAAGATATAAAAAAATGTTGAGCATTTTTTTAACAAAACTAAAACTCGTACAAAATTTTTGTTTATACAAACTTTTTTAGGCTATTTAGTCAGCTACAAACTTTCTAAATACAGTTTTTAGCTGATGATAGTAGTTTACTTATTCATAATCATGAATTTATTATACATATTCTAATATTATCTAGGCTCATAAGCAAATTGAAATTTTTGGCTGATGAAAGTTTTCATTTGTTTTCAATGTCAAACAATGACTCAAATATTTCCAATGACATGTCGTTTTTTACAATTTTTTCCATTAATTTCTGCAATATTACTATATTTTTATAATCACATACATCCTAAAAAATTTCCTTAACAAACTCCAGAAAGATTTATCAAAATCCGAATAATCGTTTAGGAGGAGTAAATTTACATACATCATTACAGAAGGATTTTAAGATACATAATGCGACTGTTTTTCAAAATTCAATCATATACTTTTCGAGTCCTTATTTGACTCATCTTCAGTTCATAAAGGACAGAATTAATATAATATTACATATCAAGGATAATGTTAAGGCAAATTGCTAGAACTTCCCGCACTAGAAATAAATATTCAAGGAAATTATCATTATGCATCATAATTATCAATTATGAAGCAAAATATAAAAAATGTTGAGCAATTTTAAACGCAATTTTTTAACAAAACTGAAACTCGTACAAAATTTTTATCTATATAAAATTTTTAGACAATTTTGTCAGCTACAAATTTTCTAAATACAGTTTTTAGCTAAAAGTCGTATTTTTGTAGTTATGATTCAAAATATATAAAAATGCCCCAACCCATTTTAAGCTTGATAATAAAATTGCATAAGCACTCTTAAGTATAAAACAAGGTGCAATTTCAAAGTTATTTATATTGAATGGGATCAAACAGTAAAATTGACTTTATATATATATATATATATATATATTTATATAAATTTGCAACAAGAAACTGAAATTGCAGAAATATAATAAGATGACTAAAATCTCTAGAACGTGGTAACGACTAAACCTAACGGGTTATTTATTATGACTCGAATAGGCCTAGATTCAACAGATATATCTATAATTATATTATATATGTATACATATATATAAATATGTATATACATATTTATTTATATATCCCGACATACACACATATGAAACACACACAAAACAAACACTAATGCAAGTGCAAATTGAAAAAAAATTTTTTATAGTTCTAGTCATAATTAATAAGCTATTATTTATAGCTATAATTTGTATTTGGAGAACTTATAGCTGATAAAATTATCCACAAAGTTTATCTATGCAAAAATTTTGTACGAATTTTGCTGTTGCTACAAAATTGCACTTTAAAACTATAAAGGGTCCGTCAAATAACTTTTTAACTTCCCGTAAGGTAAATTAAGAAATCGTCCAAATATCGAAAATTTTTGCATATCTTCACGTTTCAGAGCTTTTTGAACATTTTGGTATACCTTATAAAAAATTGATGTGTGTGTATTTGTGGATACAATTTTTTGTCGACACCGGTCAACCGATTTGAATGATTCATAAAGCAATCGATTCCTTTTGATTAAGAGACGTGCTGATTAGTTTTTAGCAAAAGTTGGTCCAGAAGTTTTGGAGATACGGAGCAAAGAGTGGAGAAAATAGAAATCGAGTTTTTGAGAGAACGGTACATCCGACTTGAATGATTCAAAAAACATTCAATTTGTAATGATGGGGAGAAGTGGTGATTAGTTTTCGGCCTAAAAAATATAAATGTCACATAGTTGTTATGCCAACCGTTGGTATGGTAACATTTCTATTTTATCAAAGAATCAGCTCCTAAATCTCAATTGTATTTAATTATTTACACATATTGGACGGCTTTTGAAAACTTGCTTTAAAGCAAAATGCCACTTACACCAAGTTATCTGTATTATATTTATTTTATACATTTTAGTTTATTCAATTCCTTCCAGCTCTCTTACTAAATCCTCCTTTCGTGTACCCAATAATTTGTTCAGAGAGATAATTCAAGATCGTTACGATTTTTTTTTTGGTTTTTTTGGTTTTTCTCCTTATTTCTTCTCTTCGATATTTTTTCGTGCATTCTCTGTTGCGTGTTTAGCTCCCGGCTTTTGTAGAGGTTATTTCACACGAAACGAAATATAATAAAAACTAGTGGTGCATGGTATCGTGCCTAAAGGCAAAAGTTTTACTTAAAAAAAGTTAGATTTTTGAAAAACTATTATATAAATTTGACACAAAACAACTTTTTTTTGAATAAAAATTTTTTATTGAAAAAAAATGTTTTCTTTATTTTGACATATTTTGGAAATTCTGAACTTTTTTTCAAAGCAATCGTACTGCTTTAACTGCACAGAGACGAAATGTCAAAGCGCGTAAGCGCTTCGTCGCCGTCTAACGGATAAGCATTGGTACTGAACCCATAGGAATGTAAACAAAATTTATACTTATTGTTAAAATCTCTATAAAATATCTGATAATTTGATGTGCATATGTCTAATGATCATTTTTGATCGCCAAATGGCTTTTTTTAATACTTTTTTTACTAGATCTCCGAAACCGCTAGACCTGCCTTCATGAAAATTTGATCAGCTCTTTATCTTGTTTGAATTATTCAAATCGGACGCTCCGTTCTCTTAAAAACTGAGTTACCGTTTTTGGCACTTTTTGCCCCATATCTTCGGAACGGCTAGACCTGCCTTTGCCAAAAACTAATCAGCACGTCTCCTTATCAATACGAATCGAATGTTTTTTTAATTATTCAAATCGCTTCATCCGTGTTCCCGAAATTGTCGACGAAAATTTGTATCCGAAAACACATACACACACGCACACACACACATACATCAATTTTTTCTAAGGTATGCCAAAACATTCAGAAACCTCTGAAACGTAAAGATAAATAATTTTTTTTTTTGCGATTACTATAACTTACTCTACGGAAAGTTAACTAATGGTGCATGGTATCGTGCCTAAAGGCAAATTTCTGGAACTTTCTGTACCGAAATTTATTTTTTAACTTTCCGAAGGGTAAGGATTCGAATATGTAATTCTCTAAACTAAATAGACTCTAAAATATCTATGCAGCGTGATTGCTTTCAAGATCAAAATTCAAGAAATAAAAAGAAATTCAAATTTTTCAAAAAAGTCCATTTTGTTCAAAAATTCTCTAAAATCTATTTTTATCAAAATTTTGAAAAAAAATTATATTTGTTTTAAAAAATTAAATTTTTGATGCAGTAAGTTCCAGCACGATGCCATGCACCACTAGTTTAATTATATATTTCTTCAAAACCTTATATTATTATCGTTTACAGTGTGAAATAATCCTTTAAATCAAATTAAGAAAAAAGGCGAAACGAAAGCAAATTATTAAATTACTGGGTGTCTTCCATGTTGTATCCTTCTTCGTTTGTGCTGGATAGATTTTTATTTTTTTCTGTTGAATCTTGAGGGAAAAATAAGATTTTTTGACGTGTTCGTGATTGTAAAATGTGTAATTATAATATATATAATAATAGTAATAATAAATGTTGTCTGCTCGATGGCAGGTCCATGGTGTGAGAGCCATCACAAATAAATGATTTCCTTGCCTTTTGTTGTCTATCATTCCCATTACCACCATTCCTTTCTTTTTCTTTCCGAACTTGTGCTTCCATGCTTCCTGATTCTGCGCTTCAGCTTTCAGTTCCCTGTATTTTTTCTTCTCACGTAAGTCGTCAACCATCTGCATTCTTCTTCATTTGTTATCTTGTCTGTCCACTTTATCTTCTGCACCGCATTTCTAAAATCTCCAGGTAGTTCTTGTCGGCGTTTCTCAGAGTCTATGTCTCTGATCCGTACAGAGCTATGCTCCAGACATAGCACTTTATTAGTCTTTTATATAAAAAGACTTCTTAAGCGAGCATGGGGCTTATCCCTATGCAGCATAGGGATTTTTTTTTCAAAATGCAGGGAGCTGTGGAAAGTGGCGTATTATGCGAGATATTGTTTAAAACATGATTCTCTTAATGGGGTTCTACTGCCCATTAATAATAATACATATAATGTACACAATTGGGTAGAAGAACTGATGACACTGATGATGAAACAAAATTTGATGTTGTAACTTATGGAGTAAGATCTGGTTTGATGTTAAACATACATACATACACACACATATATATATATATATATATATATATATAAATTTATATAAAAGATACTAGATGCACATGTGCATTTATGCAGCTTGCACATAAATTTTAATGATGGGAACTTTTTGAGCAATATCTAACAAAGCGTGACTTGATATATACTTATATACATACATACATATATACATACATATACATACATATGTATGTATGTATGTATCATACATACATACATAATGTATGTATGTATGTATGTATAAATTCATTTTATATTAAAATATATCATTTATATAATTTTGTATTGAATAAAAAAAACAGTTCTAATTATTTTTTACAGATCCTGCAGCAGTTTTTTTCACCATGAAACTTTTTTTCAAACAAAAAACTTAAACAAGCTGCAACATGAAGGAGAAGAAAATATTTGAGGTCAGTTTAGTTATATTTCTATACATGTATATTTATACACTCAAAATTATAATAAATCAAAATAATTTAAAAAAAACTAGTTGTATGTGATTAAATATTATATTATATTATAAGTTTTAATAAACAACAACACATAACTAATTTAATAACTAAGTTGGTGACAATACCAGAGATCCATAAATCTAGACCTTTTTTTAATTAAGATTTGCCACAACTGCTTTGGACGCAACAAAAAACTTAATTCTAATATTTTTGTAAATTTAGTAATAACTCTTAAGTTGATTAACCATTTTTAGATGCCTATTTACTGCTAGTGGACATTGCTCTGGTAAAGTTGATGATCAAGGTCCTAAAATTCTCTTGAGTTCCGATATCAGAAATCCAAAAATCTAGACCTTTCTTTAATTAAGATTTGCCACAACTGCTTTGGACGCAACTTAATTCTAATATTTTTGTAAATTTAGTAATAACTCTGGAGTTGGTTAGCCAATTTAGATGTCTATTTACTGCTAGTGGATATTGCTCTGGTAAAGTTGATGATCAAGATCCTAAAATTCTCTTGAGTTGGTTAACCATTTTTAGATGTCTGTTTATTGCTATTGGATATTGCCCTGGTAAAGTTGATGATCAAGGTCCTAAAATTCTCTTGAATTTGTTAGCCATTTCTAGATGTCTATTAACTGCTAGTGGACAATGCCCTGGTAAAGTTGATAATCAAGATCCAAAAATTCTCTTGAGTTGGTTAGCTATTTAGTTGATGATTAAGGTTCCAAAATTCTCTTGAGTTGGTTAGCCATTTTTAGATGTCTATTTACTGCTATTGGATATTGCCCTGGTAAATTTGATGATCAAGGTCCTAAAATTTTCTTGAGTTGGTTAGCCATTTTTAGATGTCTACTGCTAGTGGACATTGCTCTGGTGAAGTTGATGATCAAGGTCCTAAAATTCTCTTAAGTCGTTTAGCCATTTTTAGATGTCTATTTACTGCTAGTGGACATTGCCCTGGTAAAGTTGATGATCAAGGTTCCAAAATTTCTATACCAATACTAAAGCTCGTACATGACATCTAAAGTTCTTGATTTTACCATTTGTTCTAAAGAAGTAAGTAGACATCTTTGAATCTGCACCTTGTAACAAATATTTACTGCAAATGCGTTAGATGAGATAAAATATGTATTTAAGGATACTTATGTTCTTGTCAGTTTTTAAGTGGCCACTATAGTTGGATTTCGAAGGCTCGGTCTTTTCATCATCATTTATTCATCATCGTCATCAATGGTGATAACATCAGGATTGACAACCGCCTTCATTTGCAAAGTATGAAACATCATATGTTTGTCATATTTATAAATCGAAGTAAACGTTCTATTACAAATTTGACATTTGTGATTAATTTGTTCATTATGAGTTTGCATATGGCACTCGAAGTACATGACGTTGGTGAATGTCTTCAGACAAACGTGACAAGTGTATTGTTTCGGATCAGTTGAAGAAGTTTGCAGAATTTCTGTGGATGAGGTGCAGTTTCCTTGCTGGTTTAGGATTTTTATATGTTCCTTGAACTCTTCGTCCTCTACAAAAAGCGTCTTGCAACGTTGGCATTCAAAGTACTTTCTTTTTTTTACGTTACTTTTATTGTTAGGTGTACGTTTGCGCTTTTTCGGTGGCGCGGAAGTGGTTGATATGGAAATTACGGATTGGGTATTATCGTTGTCAACAGAATAGTTAACATTCTGGTTTAAATTCGTAACATTGGTTTCAATGGTGACGGTTAAATGATTTGTCTGTCTACTTGAGCCTGAAGACCGGATATTGAAGAAGCTTATTTGATTATTTTGTCCAACGTTTTCAATAGATATCGAATTATCGACTTCTCTCGTCTGGCTAACACTAGAACTTCTAGATCTACAATTTTCTGGTTGATAGCACTGACTGATACTTGATAACGTTTGATTATTGGTTGAAGGCAGGTTGTTCAAACAGTTTGTTTCATTAATTTGTCCAGCGTCTTCAATAGGTATCAAATTTTCGACATCTATCGGCTGATCAACACTAGAACTTCTGGATCTACAATTTTCTGGTTGATTACATTGACTGGTACTTAATAACGTATTTGTTGAAGGCAGGTTGTTGCAACAGTTTGTTTGATGTCCAGCGTCTTCAATAGATATAAAATTTTCGACATCTATTGGCTGATCTATACTAACGACATCTATCGGCTGATCAACACTAGAACTTCTAGATCTACAATTTTCTGGTTGACAATACTGACTGGTACTTGATAACGTCTGATTATTTGTTGAAGCCAGATTGTTGAAATAGTTTGTTTGATTAACTTGTCCAGCGTTTTCAATAGATATCGAATTTTCGAAGTCAGTATTATCATGGTTTATATTATCAAAAATTCTTGCTTGGTTTTGCTCGGTAGGACTAATAACTGCATTGCTGTCAAATCTATCTATTTCTGCCTTGCCTGGCTGTCCAAAGTTTGTGACATTGCAAAGTTTGATGCGTTAAAACCAAGATCCTCACTTTGTTGATTCTGAAGGAATTCGTTGCGCGAGCTTCCTGAGTTTTGAGCACTGCGTTTTTGGTTTTCCAAAGTTTTCCTTTGTTCTGAACCATTTTTACTTTCATTGATATTGTTTTCCCCATTGCTTTAAAATTTTACACATTTCGCTCATATCAGAAGTTGATATGTCATCCTTTAATATAAATAAAATTTCTAGTAAATCCTTAATAGTTTCTTTATCCATACTAGTTGCTGAAAACAGCGATTTGATAGCATCAAAAACATGTTTAAATATTGGATTTGATCCAAGATGTGGATTTGGAGTGTGAAAAGCAGCAGTAATTAAATCATACATTTTGCTATATACTTGATCAGTATATCTAAAGTAATTTCTTGAAATTTCAAGCTGATTTTCCTGGTTGTCTGCACTCTGATAACCAATTGAAAAATTACTGCTGACAGTTCTTGTTATTTCACTAGAATAATTTTGGGATACTTGTAAAATATTACGATTTTCAATATCTTGATCAATTGATGAATTTTGGTTTGGTAATTGTGGTAAAAGCAGTTGTCTATGAAGTAAAAGAGTGACTGCATTTGGTCTACTCATATATTTGCCAGAAGTTTCATTCTTGAAGATTATACGATCGTTCAGAAATATAAGCTCCTTTATCAGGAATTTTCTGACCTCCTCTTTTGTCCATTTGGTACGTTTTATGAACCGGAACCTAATAACGAGCATTCTTATTGCGAAATGCAAGATTCTAACCGATATTGGCAAACGAGCTAGATTAGATATCTTGTTCTCATTGGTTGATAGATTTTTCTTGACAATCCTACTAAGCAGGTTGTTGAAATAGTTTGTTCGATAAACTTGTCCAGTGTTTTCAATAGATATCCAATTTTTGACTTCCATGGGCTGGTCAAGACTAGAACTTCTAGATCTACAATTTTCTCGTTGATTGCATTGACTGGTACTTGATAACGTCTGATTATTTGTTGAAAGCAGGTCATTGAAGCAGTTCGTTTGATTAACTTGTCTATAGATTTCAATAGATATTAAATTTTCGACATCTATGGGCTGGTCAACACTACATCTTCTAGATCTACAATTTTCTGATTGATTGCATTGACTGGTACTTGGTAACGTATGATTATTTGTTGAAGGCAGGTCGTTAAAACAGTTTGTTTGAGTAACTTGTCCAGTGCTTTCAATAGATATTGAATTTTCGACATCTATGGGCTGGTCAACACTACATCTTCTAGATCTACAATTTTCTGGTTGATTGCGCTGACTGGTACTTGATAACATTTGATCATTTGTTGAAGACAGGCCGTTAAAACAATTTGTTTGATTAATTTGTCCAGTGTTGTCAACAGATATCAAATTTTCGACATCTATCGGCTGGTCAAGACTAGAACTTCTAGATCTACAATTTTCTGGTTGATAGCATTGACTGGTACTTAACGTCTGATTAATTATCGAAAGTGGGTCGTTAAAGCAGTTAGTTTGATTAACTTGTTCATCGTTTTCAATAGATATTAAATTTTCGACATCTATGGGCTGGTCAACACTACATCTCCTAGATCTACAATTTTCTGGTTGATAACATTGACTGGTACTTGGTAACGTATGATTATTTGTTGAAGACAGGTCGTTAAAACTGTTTGTTTGATTAAGCTGTCCAGCGTTTTCAATAGATATCAAATTTTCGACATCTATCGGCTCGTCAAGACTAGAACTTCTAGATCTACAATTTTCTGGTTGGTAGCACTGACTGGTACTAGATAACGTCTGATTATTTGTCGAAAGCAGGTCGTTGAAACAGTTTGTTTGATTAACTTGACCAGTGTTTTCAACAGATATCAACTTTTCGACATCTATCGGCTGATCAAGACTAGAAGTTCCACATCTACAATTTTCTGGTTGATTGCATTGACAGTTACTTGGTAACGTCTTATTATTTGCTGAAAGCAGGTCATTGAAGCAGTTCGTTTGATTAACTTGTCTATCGATTTCAATAGATATTAAATTTTCGACATGTATGGGCTGGTCAACACTACATCTTCTAGATCTACAATTTTCTGGTTGATTGCATTGACTGGTACTTGGTAACGTCTGATTATTTGTTGAAAGCAGGTCATTGAAGCAGTTTGTTTTATTAACTTGTCCAGCGATTTCAATAGATATTAAATTGTCGACATCTATGGGCTGGTCAACACTACATCTTCTAGATCTACAATTTTCTGGTTGATAGCATTGACTGGTATTTGGTAACGTCTGATTATTTGTTGAAGGGAGGTCGTTAAAACTGTTTGTTTGATTAACTTGTCCAGTGTTTTCATCAAATATCAAATTTTCGACATATATCGGCTCGTCAAGACTAGAACTTCTAGATCTACAATTTTCTGGTTGGTAGCACTGACTGGTACTAGATAACGTCTGATTATTTGTCGAAAGCAGGTTGTTGAAACAGTTTGTTTGATTAACTTGTCCAGTGTTTTCAACAGATATTAAATTTTCGACTTCCATGGGCTGGCCAACACTAGAACTTCTAGACCTACAATTTTCTGGTTGATAGCATTGACCGGTTTTTGGTAACGTCTGATTATTTGTTAAAGGCTGGTTGTTTAAAAAGTTTGTTTGAATAACTTGTCCAGTGTTTTCAACAGAAATCAAATTTTCAACATTTATTGGTTGGTCAAGACTAGAACTTTTAGATCTGCAATTTGCTGGTTGATAGCATGGACTAGTACTTGGTAACGTATGACTACTTGATGAAGGCTGGACGTTGGAAAAGTTTGATATATCAACTTTCTTGGTGTTATCAATTGTCAGCTTTTCGACTTTTTGCGACTGTCCAACACAAAAAGTTTTACGTTCCCAATACTCTGATGGATAGCACTGACTGGTACTTGATAACATTTGATTATTTGTTAAAGGCAGCTCGTTAAAACAGTTTGTTTGATTAACTTGTCCAGCGTTTTCAATAGGTATCAAGTTTTCGACTTCCATGGGCTGGTCAAGAGTAGAACTTTTAGATCTACAAATATCTGGTTGATAGCGTTGACTGGTACTTGTTAACGTCTGACTACTTCTTGAAGGTTGGACGTTGAAACAGTTTGTTTGATCAGCTCGTCCAGTGTTTCTCAAAATTTGGAATTTTTGAAATTGACCAACACCAGAATGTCTGACTAGTGAGCCCTGATTGTATTTGTGATCTTTGTTAATTAATTTCTCAAGGCTGACGACTGAAATTTGTGGTTTTTGTTTCTGCGGTGGCGGATCCATATTTGGTATCAAATTCTTATCAGAAATCAATTTTTGTTCTGTAGAATTTTGTATATTTGATGCTTCTGTTATGGTATTGATGCTTGGTATATCAACCATTGGCATTAAGTTGGGGTTTGGCATTAGAGTTAGCGGATTTTGACACATTTGCTGTCTATTTGGTGCATTAGACATAATTTTTGAATCATTACCAATAGGAATAATTCGTTTATGTCTTAAATGTTTCACTTTATTTAAATTTGATGATCTCGCGAGAAGTCGTTCACGATTTACCAATAACAGTTGTTTCTGGATTTCTACATTGGTTAAAATTTTCGAATTGGATGAATCTATTATATTCGAATTATTATCTTGGGACACGTTGACATTGCGTGGGATGGATTGATGTTCTTGTTCAGTAGATGCACAATGTACATTAAATTGTTTATTTGAATCCTGATTGTCTGCAATGGGAATAATTCTAGTTCGAATTTCATGGTTTTTATGGTTCAAATTTATTGGTGTTGTGTAAACTTGATCGTGATTTACCACAAAGGGTTGGTCCTGGATTTCTAGTTTGGATGATTCTTGTAAGTTAGAGGAATATGTGGTGTTCTGACTTTTTGGAATTGATTTCTCAGGAGATTCACAAGGTGTATTGGATGGTTGGTCTAAATTTTGGTTTATGTATTTTTGACGTGATACAAAATTTTGTTTGATATATTTTTGTGCTGAGTTATCATTTTGTTCATTTCCAACATCTTGATCATCTATAGATGAATTGTCATCATCCATCATGTGAGCATTCAAATTGTTAGATTCTGGTGGATTTTTTATACAATTCTTTGCTTCCCAATATTGCACAGATATAGCTGCAGATGAAGTTGGATAATGCCTTGCACTAATCACATATTTTTTAGCACGAAAAGCAGTCGTCGAATTATTATTGATTTTATTTGTACCAGATGTTGATGTGGATGCAGATATTTTTTCAGTTTTCTTGTTCGATAAGACATTGTAAAACAAATTCAAATCAGGTGATTTTTGCAGAACGTTGTTTGGTTTAGGCGGCGTTAAATTTGTGCCAGAGATCTGGTCTCTAGCATAGTCTGGATTGCTCCAAAAAGAAGGATTATGCAGAGTCACAAATTTACTTGTGAAACTTCCTATATAATGATTCTCCTTATTTTGTACAACATCAATTTCTTTTTCCTCTGATTTTTCTCTATCAGTGGTTTCAATTACAATTTGTTTCTGGTCCTGATTTTGTTGGAACATCTCGCTATTGCAGGATGGCACAAATATACCTCGATTGTCTAAATCCAAATTGTCAACTTCAGAATCATATAATCTCCTCTTTTTGGGTTCAACTTTAACTTTCGGTTTGCATGGTATTTTGTGAGATTTTATGTGAGCATTTAAGGATCTCTTTAAATCAAACTCCTGATCACAAATTTGGCATTTGTATTTTGGTTTTTTACGTCCTGTCTTTCTTGGTATCTTTTTAGACATCCGAACCACCTCAGCATCATCACTGTTTTCAGTAATTGGTGATTTACGTTTTGTGGAGCGAGTTTTTGGATTTGGAGAAGTGTTGACGCAAGGATGAGGTACTATATCAACAACTTCATCCTGTGTGAAAACATTATCCTCTAAGGAGCTATTTTGGCAAGTAGCAAGATTGTGGTCTGCACCATCTGGAAAAAATAAATAAATTAAAATATAAAAAAACAATACTTATTGACAACAAACCTTGGGTATCATTGCATTTGACTTCTTTGGATTTCGTGAACATGTCTTTTGCAATTACGTTTGGATTAAGTGTTCTATTGTAATAATCATTATCTTCTTCAAAGATGAAGTCAAAAGGATCGACTGGATCCAACGCACAAACATCCACGTCCGAATCTTCATCCAGCAAAGTCTGGTCGCCTTGATTAATAACTTCTAATGCACCATCTTCCAAGTTATTGCCTTGATTAATAACTTCTGATCCCTCATTTTCCAAGTGCTCTTGGTTTAATTGCTTTTGCTGACCAATCAATTTATTGTTACAAAATTGCTGATTGTCGTTTTGGTTGATCAAATTCTGATGCTTGTCTATGTCAGGCAATTGTTGGACAACCATCTCTTGGTCCTGGTTGGTCAAGGGAATATTCTCGTCGATCAACTTTTGCTTAGGTGGAACTTGATGAACAAAGTCTTGGTTTACCAAATTCTGGTCGATTGGAGGTTGCTCGTCCAAGTTGTGTGCGATAAACTTAAATTGTATGAAATCCTCATCGTCTGGTTCGTCATCCTGCAGATTATTGTTGATGTCTTCTAAGCTGATCTTGCGCGGCTTACTTTTTCTTCGGTTTCTCTTGGGCATGGTGATCTGTACAAAAATACGAATGTAATGCAAATTTCGGGATTAACTCGCAGAAAAAAAAATCTGGGATGAATCGATAGATTCTAAAAAATTTCAAGATTTCAAAAACTATCAGTATTTAAAAAAAGAGTGCGCGTAAGATTCACACGCGATTGAAGTAAAACTTATTTGCTACTGCATAAGATGGCATTTAAGTAAAAATAAATACATCATATAACAATTGTGAAGAATGTTTATTAGTAATATGGTAACACTCGTGATGCACATATTTATTAGTGTCAACCATTATACACATTTATATAATGATAAATCATAAATTTTATATTTATAATAGCATTAAAAATATGTATAATATTTAAAAACATAAATATAATTAAAGTCATTCTTCAAATATGACATGATCGGTTTGTCATTGTAATTATAGCATTTAGAAACAAACCGCCATTAGAGAAGTGAAGTAATTGCTGATTAAAAATTCTATAATATTAGTTCACAAACTTCAAAGATTTATAGAAACTACGAATAATATAGAAATAATTTCTTATCAATAAACTTATAAGTTTAGTACACGGCCCAAATGTTTAATTTGTTTTATTATTTTTAAGGAACAAGGTAAAATATTTCAAGTAAATAATAAATCAAGATTTGTACTACGATGTAACTTTAAAATGTTTATTTATCTATACCGATTTCCTTGTTAATATCGATGCGCATACAACGTTGATGCCGGTACGCATACAACGACAGATCTCTATTCACATACACGACGACTAATCACAATCGACCCGTATAGAAATGATCTCATCGAGAGCGAATGACGAACAGTTCGGGCGTAACGCTATTTCCGTTGCATTTGTACGGATTTGCACCCTGGTCGCGCCTAAAGAAGTTTTACTTCAAAAATCATAATTTTCAAAACACTAGTTATATCTCTTGTAACTTTTAAACCATTCGATTAATATGAATGATGCATTTGGCAAAATTATTTAAAATTAAATTATCTACAATACTGTCTAATAATAAAACACCTTACAACAACTCGGTATACTTTAAAATCGCATTGATAAATGACATTCAAAACCTAAAACAATCGATAAAGACAGCCTTCACGATTTATTTAAATTTGACATAATTGTCCCTATACCGCGTAATACTATTTCTCGCTTAAGACGCGTTCCTGGGAAATCGTCTTGACGGGGTTTGCTGTCAAATCGAAAATCAAAATAAAATTTGACGTATAGACTTCTGATTTTTTCACAAAATTAGGCATTTAAAATTTGCTAAATTTATTAAATATTTTGCAAACTTTGAATTGCCAAAATATACAAATTTGTTATAAATTTAAATTTTTCAAAAAAACGACAAACAATTTTTTCAAACTACATAATTTTACTCACCTCGTTTGTTCTTCCCGAAATTTCTTCACACGAACAAACTTTCCAAAATCTTCACAAACTTTAACTATTTGTTTAAACAAATTTATTTGTTTATTTATAAACAATTCAAAATTTTTGTTCACTATTTCAATTCGCAAAATTGAATTCAGGAAAATTCTTTACCTGTATTCAAATGTTTCGATGCGAACGTTTGCTAGGATATTTTTTTTTTACAAAATAAAAGATTTATATTAATTTTGATTCATTTTTTTTATTTTAGGTTTTTTCAAAAAGCTCCAAGATGACACAAATCGAAAATATTGCACCGAAGGTAATAATAGATTGATTTTTATGCATTTTAGTAGATATTTATTGAGTATCCTGAATTTTCACCTTCCTACCACAAACCACTATATTTAGTAAAAATCATTTTAGTAGTCTAAATATATTTCACTTAAATGTAACTTAATTTTAATACAGATTCTTGAGTTTATGGAAATTTATATTTATATTTATTAAGGGTTGTCAACTACCACCACTTTTTTTTAAATTTTGGGACAAACTTTCTTTAATCTTTAATTTTAATAATGCGGAACATACAATTCTTTTTACTTCAAAATACTATTTATTTTTATCAAGGGTTGTCTACCCTCAACATTTTTTTCAAAATTTTGGGACCAATTTTCTTTATTTTAGTTTTCTATATAAATTGAATAATACATGGAACTCTTTATACTTCAAAAAACTATTTATTTGCTTTAATTGATTTAAGTGTTGGCCACCCCTAACTTTTTTTTAAATTTTGGTACCAATTTTCTTTCATCTTTAATCTTTATAATTCGGATTGAAAAATACTAAATTTTTACCTTCCTTACACCAATCTCTATTTTCTACTAGTCATAGTAATAGAATCATTTTTCACCACTTATTCAATAGAATGTTTATTATTCAAGTCAAGAATGTTTTTTTTACTAAATTTTAATTCAAGATTCTCTTGAGTATTAATTTCACTAAAAAAAAATGGGTTGTCTACCTCTATTATGCCACTGTAATTGTCAACTACCACCACTTTTTTTAAATTTTGGTACCAATTTTCTTTTATCCTTAAATTTTATAATGCGGAATTGAAAAATGCTACATTTTTACCCTCCTTACACAAATATCTATTTTAAACGGTTATTTTAGTAATAGAATCATTTTTCACCACAACTTTTTAGTCAATGAATGTTTTTTTTACTAAATTTTAATTCAAGATTCTCTTGAGTATTAATTTTACTCAAAAAAATCAAATTGTCCACCCCAATTTTCTTTTTAGTCATTTTAGTAATAGAGTTACTAAAGTTAATTCTAACACCAGCTGATGCTTTATTTTACTAAATTTCAATTCAATATTCTCTTGAGTATTAATTTTACTCAAAACAAAAAAAATATATATCAAGGGTTGCCCACCCCTATTATCCCATTGTACAAATATTTACCGATGCGCATAAACAGTACATCTTTATATAGTTTATGATAGGCATGCAAAAATAAAAATTTCAGCAAAACAAATATAGATAAATTTTCAAATCTGAAGATACAACAGTTTTTTAGCAAAATTGCCTGTAAAACAAAAAAACAATTTACCTGTAAAATTTTCCACAAAGTTTTTGATATAAATTTAATTCAAAAATGAATGTTTGGATTTTGATTTGTAATTCAAAAATTAATAAATCAACCCTTTGCATTCGCGAATTGCGAGATTTATATGTATCTTGCCACCGGAGCGGCGGCATCCGAGTGGAAAGGGTTAATGAAAAACGAAGTGATGGTAGATCAAAGCCTTAAATCTTTAAATTTGTCAAATAATTTGAATGAAATCAGTTTCAGATTAGTTTGGTACGTTAATATACAGAAATATTTATATGTGGTATGCATTGCAATGGGTAAACTATTCATATATTCTGTGTTAGCTTTCTCTTTTACTCACTTCTACGTTCGAAATCAGCAAGTTTTATAGTGGCATCATATCTTCTAGAAATATTTTTTAGGGCTAAACAACGTTTGCCGGGTCAGCTAGTATATATACATTATACCAAAATCCTTGAATATCTAAATGTGCCAAATCAATTTAAATAAAATAAGTTTCAGATTATTGGCACTTGCAATTACTATTAATATAATGAAACATTTATATGTGGCATGCTTTGCAGTGAGCAAACCATTTATATTTTGTGTTACCTCTCCCTTTTACTTATATACAACACACTTCTATATTCGCAATCAGTAAATTTTCTAGTTAAGATCTTCTAGAAATATTTTTTATGGCTAAACAACGTTTGCCGTATCAGCTAGTATATATATTATACCAAAAACCTTGAATATCTTAATGTGCCAAATCAATTTAAATAAAATAAGTTTCAGATTAATTTGGCACTTGTAATGACTATTAATATACTGAAACATTATATGTGGCATGCTTTGCAGCGAGTAAACTATTCATACTTTGTGTTAGCTTCCTCTTTTTCATATATACCACACACTTATATATTCGCAATCAGCAAATTTTCTAATAAACATCTTCTAGAGATTTTTTTATGGCTAACAACGTTTGCCGGGTCAGCTAGTATAATATTTTCAAGCTCCCATTTTAACGAACTCTTCAGGCTACAGTAATTATAGTAGATAGGTGTAAATTTGCTAAAATACTCTTAAATATATAAATTATTATGACTAAATTTGCAGATGCAGTATATTTTATGTATTTACCAAATCATACATGATTTATTTGTTTATTAATTTGATATATTACAAATAATAAAATTATTTTCAATATTAATTTATCTATGTATATATTTATTTATCTATCTATCTATTTATCTTTTCCTCAGATGGACCTTTCCTCCCTGGTGAGCTCTTCAAAATCCCCTCGAAGGCGCCATGCTGGTGGTTCTCTCAGTGGGTCTCTTTGTGGAGGTTCTCAGAATCTGGTACCTGGTTCGACTACAGGAGGTTCCTTAACAAATTCCCACGGAGGTTCTGCACCCAGACTGTATTCCACAGGTTCCAAAAGCACAAGTGAATTGGAAGGATTGAGAAACGCTCTGCAAGATAGGGATGCTGTGATACATAAGTGAGTAAAGGAGAAGATTATTTTGGTTAGGTTAAGGCAAAATAGAAGTTGGAGGTAGAAAGTGGGATTAGATAAGTTTTAGATTGTTGAAATATCTATGAATTCTTCTTAGATGATTTTTGGCTTACTGTTGCCAAAATGTTGTGATTCATTTTTAAAATTAGGACATATCTTCTTATCTATCTATTATTGCTATATGACTTTCCTTAGATAACTTTTAGACAACTCAACCACCATCATCTTCCCCTAATATTTACACCAATTTTTCTATTCCAGTCTAAGAGCCCAATTAGGAGTCCACTATCCCCCAACCTCGTCCCTACATTCTTCAGGAAATCACAAGAAGCAGCATAAGAACGACTCAATTAATCTGCTGAATCAGCAGAGATCCAATTTGCAGATGAGTGATGCTGAAAGAGTGATCGCCAAAAGACGATTGGCCACTTTAAAATTGGAGGCTGATAGGAAAAAGGACGCAATTGGGGAACTGAAGAAGGCTTTGAGGAAATTGGATGTTACAGAGTAAATATGAATTGAAATTATTAGGATAGATACATTTTGTTGGTGTATAGTAAGAAGTACACCAGCCTATAGCAACAAAATATCCATTAAGCAACATCTTTTTTTTACCATTTTAGCAACATTGATGTCCGGATCAAGCAGGCAGAGTTAGAATACGCCCTGGGCAGGGAAGAATTAGACTTGTTATCCATTTCTGAAGAATTGAGGTCTCTCCAGGGACGTATTGAACAAGCTCAAGGGTCTCCTGAGCAGAAAAGAACAATATTCAGGTATGTACCTGTATAATAAGTACACTAGGACAAATTAACTTATTGTATTGTGTTTCCTTTTTAGTTGGCTAAAAACTGGCGTCCAATTATCTTTGGTGGCAGTTACTGTATCTTGTGATCCTTCGAGACCAAGATGGGGTGTCACTTTTAATAATAACAATAATAATAATAAAGATGGGACCAATTTTGGATTGTATATAGATTGGGCTGCCGAAGGAGAACCTTTAAGGAAAGGAGATAGGTAAATGATTGATTGATGAAAATGGCTACTTTTGGTCCATTTTGCACTGAAATAAAAATTTATATGTGGGTGTGACTGTGCGTGCAGTGTCTTAATTCCTTTTCCTATTTTAGATTATTAGAAGTCAATGGTAAAATCTTAGGAGCATCCAGAAATCTCTCCCAATCCTCGACTTTGGATGAACTCTCAAGACTTTTGGCAGTGTCTTATGATCCAGCAGAAATTGTAGTCTTGAGACCGAGAAGGAGTCACAGTCAAAATTTGGACAGTAATTATAGTACTACACTGACTAGTTCTTCAAATAGTGCTAATCGTAGACTTAAAGCTGATAATTTGAGGTTGACCCATCGGATATGCTATTTGGAAGAACAGGTAAGGAGAAAAAGGAAAATTCTACAGCTCTTGGCTAAATATCAATTCTTATTTATTATGTGGCCACTTGCCTTGAGGCAAGATGCCATATACACCTGGTTATTGTTACTTTTTTCCAGGTACGTGAACTCCAAGCCAAAGATCAGCACATAACATCAATAAATGTAACAGACAGTTTGAATCCTGCAAATTCCTTGGACCGTAAACCAAATTTGAAGGAAGCAAAGGACAATCCTGCACCACAAAATAATGAGATTGCAAAAGAATTGAGTAACCAGGATGGAAATCCAGGAGGAAATGTGGAAACTGTAGAACTTATCATTGGAAACAAACCTGGAGATGATATAAATTATAACAAATCTAATTTTAACAACACTTTTATTGAACCAAGTTCAATAGATCCTCATGGTATCAATTTTGTCCAAACCAATCAACAAGTTAGTCCAATTTCTAATGATCCCACTAATTATCCTAATTACAAAAACATCAATCCAATGCCAACCAATGATCCAAAACCAACTTACCAAAGATCCTTAATTACCAATAATGAACCAGCAAAACCAAACACAGACTTCACTCCAAAACCATTGTCTAATGGTTTTGAAGTTCCTGAAACTGTAGAAGTCTTCCGAAGGGGTTCACAAGTTGCAACTTTGCTGAGAGGAAAAATTGTTAAACAACATCACCCAATGGACGAGGTAGGGAAATAGATACAAACAAAAATTTAGAAATTCACTAAATATCTTATGTTTTTAGACTTTTCCTCCTGATTGGAGAAAATCCACCATGGACAGCAGATCCATAAATTCAGAGTCTAGAAGTGAGTCAAGGTGCTCCTCGAATTCTGTGGACAAAAATAACACTTTCACAAAGAACTACGCGCGAGAAACTCAATTTTTGAGTCAGGAGGAACGTATTAACCGCCTCAAGAACGAAAGTCTGATGAATTCAAGCCAGAGTTTGAATAAAACTGATGTTAATGGTGACCAGATGAATGGTGAAGTTGTTAATGGTGATGTTTGTGAGAATGGTGTCAAATTGGGGGCAGATATGCAGTATGATGGGAGCAGGATGACGAATCCTAGGACGCCTCCGGTAATATTGTAAAAAAATCGTAAATGCATCATTAATATTAATTAAATGGTTTAGAGGTTACAAGAGATGTAATAAATAGATGCATCAGCATGAGTGTTCATACAATAACTATTTTTATTTGAGATTTTAAGGTATACCAAGTTGCTGCAGGTCAATATTTTGTTAGGCTGTATTGTAGATAATTTAATTTTATACAAATCTCCCGAAAGCAACATTCATATTAATCGAATGGTTCAAAAGTTACAAGAGATATAATAAACATCTATCCTTTACCCAGGTTCGTCCAGAGCGACCAGAAGTGAAGCGCCGTTCCAGGACAAAGCAGTTGTTTCACTATTCATCAGCCAGGAGCGCTGATGAACCGATTTCCATTCCCATCAATTCGATCGATAATCGGAAGATTATTGATATGAGATTCGATAAGGCGGAAAGAGCCGAAGTCTTAAGCAATGGGGCCGAGGCGACTTCGATGGACCATCGGTGGGACGAGAGGAGCTCCAAGAGTTTGGAATTCGAGAGGTAAAGGATATATATATACACACACACACACATATATATATATATATATATATATATATGTATATGTATATATATATATATGTAGCGACCTGTCAACACACGTCGCATCTCAACTTGACTGATGTATATTATTTTGGGCTCATCATAGTGTCAGCGCAAAAACAAAAGTTTATTTGTCAGTTCAGATCTCTCTATTGTTTCTCCCTAGTCTAATTGCCAAAATTATAATTCTTGAAACACTTTTCTTTTTAATTGTAAATACGCAAATACTAACTACATTTTATAAATGATCAATATGATTACACATAGTGTTGTCAATATTTAATCATAAAATAAAATACATCAAATATCAACAACCTTATTTCTACAGTTTTGGTATTACATATGGACCACGCTTTTCCATATATATATATATATATATTATATATATATATATATATATAAAATATAATGGGTAGTACTGCTCTAAGGCAGGTCTATAAGCTGGGCTAAACTCGAACTCGATTTAGGGAAGAAGTAGTGTTAGAATTTTTCCCATTTCCATTTCACACCGCAGTGCCCAAGATGGGCTTATTTTCAATTAATATATATATATATATATATATATATATATATATTATTATTATTATTATTATTTATTATTATTTTTAATATAGATGTTCAGCAAATAGTCTAAGACCTACACCTCCAAAAAAGCCTTTAAGATTATCTCTTCATCGAGCCAGGAGTTTACAAACTGTACAAAGTCCAGGTAACAGATAAATATATAAATATATATACAAATAATATATATATATATTAGGGTGGTCCTTAAAATGGTCATTTTCGAATTTCCTTGCTCCCAGGGGCTCAAACGGTTCCAAATTGATAAAAAACAATTCTCTGAAAGTTTTAGCTCTTAATATTAACGTTTAGATAGAGCGCAGTTCAATCAAAGTTTGTATGGAAAGAGCATGGAAAAAATTTTGAAAATTTAAAAAAAATGTTTTAGGTATTACTTAGCGACAAATGAATGAGTTTTATTCATTCATTTGTTCGGTAAAATACATCTAAAAAACATGTTTTAAATTTTTGAAAATTTTTCCATGCTATTTCCATACAAAACTTTGATTGAATTGCGCTCTATCTAAACGTTAATATCAAGAGCTAAAACTTTCAGAGAATTGTTTTTTATCTATTTGGAACCATTTGAGCCCCTGGGAGCAAGGAAATTCGAAAATGACCATTTTAAGAACCACCCTAATATATATATATATATATATATATATATATATATATATACATTTATATTTGTTTTTTAGTTGTGCCCGATCAGCAGAATTCAGTAACAACAGACCTATACAGCAAAGTTGACTCCAAAAGGCCTTCAAAAAGGACCCACAATTTAGCCAAGAGAGTTCTGCATCAGCACATACTATAAGCAGTGTTAGAATTTATGTATAAATATATACTAGAGATGCAATGAAGGGAAGAATAATGTTACGACACACATTTTGGATTTTAAGAATCTTGTACTGATGGTTCTGTATGATACCATCGAGTATCAGATTGGTTTTCGATTTAGCAGCAAGTATTTATGTACCAAGTGGACATTTCTGTTAGTGATCATATTGGAGAAGTATCCAAATCTATAAAATTTACAATGATATTATGGTAATATGATAAGTAAGATAGCAATTGTTTGCTGAGTACTTATACAATAATTTTTGCATAAAAGGTGTAACATTTGTAGACAAACAGCGCCATTCTTATACAATACACAAAATAACACTCTCAGACAAATAATAACACTCTCAGACAATCTACAACACACTCAGACCACCTGCTGCACTTTTGGACAATCTAGAACACCCTCAGACAAATTACAACACTCTCTGATAATCTACAATTACTTTTAGATTATTTACAAGACTCTCAATCAACCTGCAATACTCTCGATCAATCTATAACACTCCCAAATTATCTTACAACACTCTCAGACAAACTACAACACTTCTAGACATTCTACAACACTATCAGACAATCTATAACACTCCCAGACCATCCTACAACACTTTTGGATAATGTACAACACTGTCATACAACCTACTACATTCAAAGACAATATACAACACTATTAGACAATCTAGAACACCCTCAGACAAATTACAACACTCTCAGACATTGTACAATTACTTTTAAATTATTTACAACACTCTCAATCAACCTACAATACTCTAGATCAATCTATAACACTCTTGGACAACATACAACACTCACAGACACCTAAAAACACTCTTGGACAGCCTACAATACTCTTTTACCATATACAAAACTTTTTTACCATCTACATCTACAACTCTCAGACATTCTACAACCCTTTCACAAAATCTACAATTACTTTTAGACAATCTACAACAATCTCATACAATCTACAATACTCTCAGATAAACTACAATCAATTTTATACTATTTACAACAATCTCAATCAACCTGTAATACTCTCGATCAGTCTATAACACTCCCAGACCATCTTACAACACTCTTGGACAACATGCAACACTATCGGTCAAATTACAACACTCTTAGACAATCTACAATTAATTTTACGCTATTTTCAACACTCTGGGACAACCTGCAACACTCTCAGTTAATTTATAGCACTTTTAGACAATCTACAACACTCCCAGACTAAGTACAACACTATCGGATAAGCTACAATGCTCTTAGGACTTCTAAAACACTCTCAGACAATCTACAATACACCCAGATCACCTGAGGCACTTTTGGACAACTTACAGCACTCTGAAATAATCTACAGCACTAAAAGATAATCTACCACACTTTCAGACTATCTATAACAATCTCATACAATTTGCAACACTCTCAGACCATCTACAACACTCTTATACAACCTACAGCACTACACCTACAACATTCCCAGGCATTGTACAATACTCTTGGACAAAATACAACATTATCGGACAAGCTGCAGCATTCTTAAACCATCTACAACACTCTTGGACAACCTACAACTCTCTCAGGCAATTAACAGCACTTTTAGACAATGTATAACACTCCCAGACCATCTACAACACTCTCGGATAAGCTACAACACTCTTAGAACTTCTACAATACTCTCAGACAATCTACAATACTCTCAAACAAATTACAACACTCTCAAACAATCTACAACATACCCAGACCACATACAACACTCTTGGACAACTTATAACACTCTCATACAATATACAACACTCTCAGGCGATCTACAAATAATTTTATACTATTTACAACACTCTCGGACAAAATACAACACTATCGAACAAGCTACAACACTCTTACACGATCTACAACCCTCTTGGACAACCTACAACACTCTCAGACAATTTACAGCTCTTTTAGACAATGTACAACACTCTCAGACCATCTACAACACTCTCAGATAAACTACAACGCTCTTAGAACTTCTACAAAAATCTCAGACAATCTACAACATTTCCAGACCATCTACAACATTCCTGGCACATCTTAGAACACTGTCAGACCATCTGTAACATTACTCGACAACCTACAACACTGTCACACAATCTACAACACTCTTAGACAATTTACTACACTTCCACACCATATACAACACTCTTAGATATTAGATATCTATCCATGGATTTTTAAATAAAGTTTTTGCCATTTTAATCTAATGAAATATTCAAAGATATCTATCCACGGATTTTTAAACAAAGTTTTTGTTGCTTTATTTTTATCAAATATGCAAAGACAACCTACAAAACTCTCAGGCAATGTACAACATCCCCTGCCCATCTACAACACTCTCGAATAAGCTACAACACTCCTGGACACTCTCAGACAATCTACAACATTTCCAGACCATCTACAACCCTCTTGTACATCCTACAACACTGTCATATAATTTGAAATACACTCAGGCAATCCACAACACCCTCAGACAATCTGCAACACTCTTAGATCATGTGCAAACAATAATCATGTATAAAAGAGTATTTAAAATGTTAATTGTAGCAAGATATCAATTGCTGCGAACAATTATACAGCATGTTTTAATAACCAAATCAAATATTTGTGAACAATAGTTGTCCTATTGCTAAAATGGGCTTGAGAGTACCTTCTCCTGGTGGTGTAATATAAGTACGTCTGCAATTTGATAGCACAATTCCATCTTTGATAATTCCAATGCCCATGTGCAACTCTCTCGGACAATCTACAACAATCTCAGACAATCTAAAACACTTCCTGGTTAAGTGGTTAATAGTCATGGACAATCTATAATACTGTCAGACAATCTATAACAATGTCAGACAATCTATAACACTGTCGGACAATCTACAACACTTTTAAACCATCTACAACATTCTCAGACAACCTACAATACTAATACGATTGTCCTTTGCTCTTGCTATTAAATTTCTTAAACATCATGAATACCTATTTTTATATATACATAACATATATATATATATATATATATATATATATATATATAAGATATATATATATATATATATATATATATATAAGATATATATATATATATATATATATATATATATATATATATATATAATCTTATAATTATTCTTCTTATGTAGAGTTTAAAACTCGACTGACTATATATATAGGATTATAGATTTAGATAAAATATTTATAACAAATGATCTTTGCAAATTATTTTTATATATTAGATATTAATAATGTAATTAAGTGCAATTATATTAATGTGCAAATACTAGAAATATGAAATTATATATATATATATATATATATATATATATATATATAATTAATGTTTATATTTATAATTATTTATATTATAATAAATGAATATCATTTATGAATAAGCTTTTTATTTTATAAATAATCAGTTCTGTTTTCAACTATAACGAGCTTAACTAATAATCACAGATGTTACTCAAGATAATAATAAACATACACTTACATATTTTTCCTTCAATATTTCTTGTCAAAAAGTCTTGGATATATATCTTACTATACTATAATAGTAATATTTAAAAACAATAATGTAATTAAAGTCATACTTCAAATATGACATGATCGGTTTGTCATTGTAATTAGCATTTAGAAATGAACCTTCGTTTGAGAAATAAAGTAATTGCTGATTAATAAATTTTATAATATTTGTTTAAATATTGTTTTCGCAACTTCACTCATCATATAAGTGTGTTTGAAGAACTTCATGTAATTAAAATTAACATACATTCATTGACTGAAGGTATTTTTTTACTTTTCGCTGGCAATATAATCTCATTCTTTAAACAGCTGTAATATCTGCAATGCCTAAAAAATATTTTCCATTTTATTGATTTCAAAGATTTATAGAAACTACGAATAATATAGAAATAATTTCTAATCAATAAACTTACATTTAGTACACGACACAAATGTTTAAAAAATAAAATTTTACTCCAGGGGCTGGTGATGGTGATAGTGGAACTTTATTATTATCATTCGATTCCATGGATCCTTATTAATTTCAAGCGGAGGAGCAACAAAAGGTAAAATTTTGTCCAGGAGACCAGAAAATGGCCATTTACAGGTTTCTTCTAAGTACTATTAATATAATATATTTTTTAATAATACTACTATATTAAATTGTAGATAAATTAATCATCTTAAATTTCATCAAATATTAAATTTAGATTTATTAATTAGTTTTAGATTTATAAAGCATATGAAAAATGTCCTTTTATTTTCTTTAAGTGGAAATTCAAAAATTTATTTAAATGTAATTTTGAAATACTAAAAGCAGTTTTACAAAATAATAATATAAGTATACTTTATATTATATATATAAATTGCAGATAATTTTATTATCTTTAACTTAATCAAAGATTAAATTTAAATTTATTAATTGGTTTTGGATTTATAAAGTCAACAGTAAAAAATATTTTGAACTTCATACTTTTTTTTGAACTTCAAACGCAAAAGTTATAAATTCAATTCTAAAATAGCAAAACGAATTTTACAATATATTATTATTATTAATTGTAATATTAGGATAAATTGCAGATAACTTAATTATCTTTTAATCTAGTTAGTAATATTTTGACTCAGAAATCAGTTAGTGACTCAGAAATCATTTAAAGATCTTTATCAGTCAACTAACTATTTTAAAAAATAAGATTAATTTCATATATTTTTATTATATTATTATTATTTTATTCATTATTACTTATCTTTAACTTTATTAGTTTAATAATAATTTAAGATCTTTGCTCTAAAATATAAAAAAGTGACTCAGAAATCAATTTAAGATCTTTAAATAGTCAGTCGACTGACTATTTTGAAAAATAAAATTAATTTCATATATTTTTATTATATTATTATTATTTTAATTTATTAAAATGAAGATAACATACTTATCTTTATAACTTTATTAGTTTAGGATAAATTCAAATACTATCAATAATTTTTATTTTATTCAACAAATTTAAAAAAAAAAATCCAAAATTATCAAACTATATATTTATATAAATGTATTTAAATATTTAATAGTATATTTAAAATGTAATAATTATTAAATTTTAAATTTCCCGCCTTAAATAAAGATAAAGTTAGCAACAAAAATATAAATACCTAAAAGTATCTTTTAGATAAAAATGTTATGCATCTATGTGTTTATTTAGAATCTAGATAACCTATGTATGAAATAAAATATATTATAAAAAACGTGTTATTAATATAAACTTTTAAAATGTTAAATTACAAGTAAACTAGTAAAAGTTATAGATAATTAATTTATCTAACAAGTATCTGGATGTATGTTGTAGATAGTTTAAAATATAAAAAAATGTCTAGGCACTAAATTGAGACGAGAAAAGTAGTAAATTGCAATTGGATGAAATTATAGGTAATTTTATTATCTAAATATTTACCAAAATCAATTATTATCTAACTTAGATAATTTCTTTGTATTGAAGCAAAATATAAAACTCACATTTTGTATATTCGAAGAATATTTTGATACAATTGCATAACATTTTTGAAACAATTAAATTGGAACACTAAATTGGATGAAATTATAGGTAATTTTATTATCTAAATATTTAAGAAAAATCAATTACTATCTAACTTAGATAAATTCTTAATAATGAAGTAAAGAATAAAACTCCATCTTATATGTTCAAAGAAAATTTTGAAACAATTAAATTGGAACACTAAATTAAAGTTGAATGAAATTATAGGTAATTATATTATCTAAATATTAATCAAAATCAATTATTATCTAACTTAGATAATTTCTTTATAATGAAGCAAAACAAACAACTCTCATCTTGTATGTTCGACGAAAATTTTGAAGCAATTACATAAAATTTTTGAAACAATTAAATTGGAAGACTAAATTAAAGTTGGATGAAATTATAGGTAATTTTATTATCTAAATATTTACCAAAAACAGTTTTTATCTAACTTAGATAATTTCTTTATATTGAAGCAAAACAAACAACTCAACTCTTGTATGTTCAAAGAAAATTTTGATACAATTAAATTGAAACACTAAATTAAAGTTGGATGAAATCATAGGTAATTTTATTATCTAAATATTTACCAAAACAATTTTTATCTAACTTAGATAATTTCTTTATAATAAAGCAAAAGATAAAACTCAAGCCTTGTATGTTCGAAGAAAATTTTGATACAAGTACATACAATTTTTGAAACAATTAAATTGGAACACTAAATTAAAGTTGGATGAAATTATAGGTAATTTTATTATCTAAATATTTACCAAAATCAATTTTTATCTAACTTAGATAATTTCTGTATATTGAAACAAAACAAACAACTCAAGTCTTGTGCGTTCGAAGAAAATTTTTGAAACAATTTTAAATGCATGAAAATTGTGTTACAAATTTACAACATTAGATAAAGATGTAGATAATTTGGTTATCTAAAAACTATCTAAACACAAATTTTAGACACTTTTAATATTTTGCGAGGTACAACAAAAAATATAGAAAAATGTCCCAGTTTGCAAAACAGTTAATTTTGAATATTATTAATTTATTATAAATATTATATGAAAATATTTTTAAATATAAAATTATTTTACTGTAGTTTAATTAATAAAAAAAATAATGTAATTAAATTATTATAAATATTATGTAAAAATATATAAAAATGCTTTACAGTAGTTTAATTAATAAAAAAAATATTGTGAAATACCTGTACAAGTCCTGAATTTTTATAATATTATTTTATATTATATTTCTAATTTTCATCTATCTATTTTTTCGATTACAAGACCCTCAGTGTACCTACTTTCTTGCACAAAGACTCCAAATTGACCCCAAAACATTCAATTGTTCCTCTTAAGCAAAAAAGTCCAAAAAATTTGGTACAAAACCTAAAAAAAGTAAGATTTAATAAAAATCAACACCCCAAAAAACACAATTTAACAATTTCAAAATAACAATTTAATTGTTACTAAAATTGTTTATATATGATTTTTGTAAATTGTATTTGAAGTAAAAATTTTTGTATTTTTGTTTTGTAACGATTTTGATAGATTTTTTATTAATTTTTAATGAGTTTTATTAATTAATTGTTATTATTTAATTATACAGTGTCGAGTTGTGTCAGAGACAACGTGGGGAATTTTAAGGCTCGAAAAAATAAGGTGAGTGCTTAAAATTTTTATTTATTGTCAAAATAAAATTTATTTGTCAAAGTAAATTTTATTTGTCAAAATGAATTATATATTTTTAGAACAAACAAATTGTTTATAATAAAAAAATTTTGAATAATATTTGGTATGTATTAAATTATGTTGTACGGGACATTTTTTTAAAAAACTAATTGGCAAATTTGATTTTGGTCTTAAGAAGACTTGAAGACCATAAAAATGTCTATGTTTTCTTCTAATATTATGATTTTGCAAAGACTCTCTTGGTTTTATAAAAAAAGCCTTTAATATATTATATAAAAGCCTTAAGATAATTTCAAATTTAGCATAAACATTTTTTATAATTTGCCTTATAAATTAAAAACTTATTCATAAATTTGAATATGGTCTTTGAAAGACTAAAAGATAATTGAATTATCTATACTTTCTCTATATATGATTATCTTGTAAAGACTCTGTTAGTGCTTTGAAAAAGCCTTTAAATAGCTTCAAGATAATTTCTAATTTAGCTTAGGCATTTTTTAATATTTCACGTTACAAGTTAAAACCTTGTTATAAATTTGGTCTTTGAAAGACTTAAAGATAACTAAATTGTCTACATTTTCTTCTAATATTATGATCTTGTAAATGCTATCTTAATGCTTCAAAAAAGCCTTCTAATATGTTACAAGCTTCTAGCTTTTTTTGGTCTAATATCATACTTTCTAAATATGATTATCTTGTAAAGACTCTGTTAGTGCTTTAAAAAAGTCTTTAAATAGCTTCAAGATGGTTTTTTACTAGACATAGACATTTATCTTATATTTCTTGTTACAAGTTAAAAACTTGTTTATAAATTTAAAATTTGATCTATAAAAGACATAAAGATAACTAAAGATCTACATTTTCTTTTTATTATCTTGTGAATGCTATCTTAATTCTTAAAAAAAAAACTTTGAATATGTTACAAACTTGAATAATAAAAACAGAAATTTTTATATTTCTGAATATAACTAAAAAACTTGTTTAAAAATTAAAATCTGGTCTATGAAAGACTTAAAGATAATTAAATTATCTAAACTTTCTCTAAATATGATTATCTTGAACGAACTCTGATAGTGCTTTAAAAAGGCCTTTAAATATGCTACAAGATGTTTACTAATCAGACATTTTTTTATTTTTTAAGTTCTGCATAAAAAAAAACTATCTGATAAAATAAAATTTGGTCTTTATAAGACTTAATTAAATTGTATACATTTTCTTTAAATATTATCTTTTAAATGCTCTTTTAATGCTTCAAAAAAGTCTTTAAATATGCTCAAGATATTTTCTAGTCCAACAAGAATGTTTTTTATATTTTGTTCCATAAAAAAACTAATAAAAACATTTAAATTTATCTTAGAAAGACTTAAAGATAAATAAATTATCTATTATCTTTCTTACAACAAAATATTGTAAACATGCTTTTAGGATTTTAAAATTGTGTTTATAAACACATTTTTATACTTCGCAAGTATAAAATTTGCTACAGTAACCAGTTACCAAAGTTAACTTACAGCTACCTGAATTATCTATGAATTTATTCTTTTACTTAAATTAATATTAGTACTCAAATTCATATTTTCATCTTCAAATACATTTCAAATCAATCAAGTTCAATTTTATCATATATTTGTTTGTAACTTTTGGTAATATAAAAATTATCTAAAAAATCTTTATCTATTATGTAAAATAAAAGATTATTTGTAGCTAATTTATCTATAAATAATAATTATCACTTGAAACTATTATTTTGTCTTTATTATGCAAGTCAGTTTCTTTCAAAGCTTATGAGGATATTTTTCCATATTTTCTTTTATAATTTTTAAAATATAAAAATTATATAAAAACAGCATTAAGATAACTCATAGCTAAGAAAATTATCTACAATACTCCCAAATATTAATATACACTAAAGTTACTTTTACAGTCTTAAAAGGCATTTAAACCTATAATCTTTTTGACACTTTTCATTTCGGAACTTCTAAGATATATAAATCAGGTAAACAATATTTATCAGATAGAAATTATCTCTTTATACTTATTTATCTATGAATTATCTACAATTTAATACTATAATTATAAAATTTTGTTTTATCATAAAATTATACTTAAAACTAATCAAGCTCAAACCAGAAGATTTTTTTCATATTATATAACTTCTTAAATATTAAATAAAAACTGTAAATAGATAATTTATAGCTAACTAAATTATCTAGAATAAATTATCTTTAATAATTGTCTGAAATAACTAGTTAAAATTTAAAATAAATATTAATAAAACATCTTTAAATAGTAAACAAATGTACTTTTATATAAAACTCTACAACGTTAATTCAACAACTATTTTAGTTTATAACTAATACTGATATAGTTTTTATTTATTTAAATAAATAAATAAATAAATAATTTGAGCTTATGTTAATGATATAATAATTTTGATTTTGAATAGCATTTTATGCTTAAATTTAAAACATTTAAATTTTTAATTAATTTAAACATTTTAATTAATATTTGTGAGCATACTTACAATTATTTATAAATAAATTAAATTTTCATACCTATTTATAAATTTTAAAGCTTACTTTTTCTTCAAGCTCGATTTTCTTGTAGAACAACTTATCTGAAACAAAAAATATAAATATTAGTCTAAAATATATCATAAATTATGTAAAAAGAATAAAGCTTCATTTAAAATTGATATATATGTAGCTCGATGTAAAGAATATAGTTTTGTTAAAATTAAATTATACTTTGGGTATCCATATAGAGATATTGTGCTTTAAAGCTTTCATCGTGATTTATCATAAGTCTTCAAGAAAAAAATTGATTCAAAAATGATATATATATGTTGCATGCTGTAAAGAATATATTTTTGTTTAAATTAAATTGTACTTTAGGTATTCATATAGAGATTTTGTGCTTTAAAGCTTTTATCGTGAATTGATTTACCATTCAGAGTTTCAAAAGAAAATTTGATTCAAAATTGATATATATGCTGCACGATGTGAAGAATATATTTTTGTTTAAATTAAATTATACTTTGGGTATCCGTTTAGAGATTTTGTGCTTTAAAGCTTTCCATCTTGAACTAATTTATCATGTTTTCAAAAGATTATTTTGTTCAAAATTGATATATATGCTGCACGATGTAAAAAATATATTTTTGTTGAAATTAAATTATATTTTGAGTGTCCATATAGAGATTTTGTGCTTTGAAGCTTTCATCGTGAATTGATTTATCATCAGTCTTCAGAAGAAAACTGATATCTACGTTGCATGCTGCAAAAATATATTTTTGTTGTAATTAAATTGTACTTTGAGTACCCATATACAGACTTTGTGCTTTAAAATTTCAGCTTGAATTGATTTATCATAAGTCTTCAAAAGAAAACTGATATCTACGTTGCATGCTGTAAAGAATATAATTTTGTTTAAATTTAATTATATATAGAGTATCCGTGTAGAGATTTTGTGCTTTAAAGCTCTCTTCATGATTTTTTATCATAAGTCTTTAAAATAAAAGAAAATATTTAAGGAATATTATTTTTAATAATAATATTCCTGTTGTATTATATTTACAAAATTTTAGATTGTTTAGATGACTTATATTTATTTTATTACTAAATTTAGCAAAAGTTTCAAAACAAATCTCTATTTTAATGACAACACTATTTTATTGTTAAAAACTAATATATGATGCAAATATTTATATTTTTACCAATAAACTTCCAACAATCTTGAATTCTAAACAATTTTTCTCAAAACATTTTTATGATCCTTCAATATAAAATCAAATCCAGACTCACCATAAATCTACAATCCACTACAAACACAAGTAGAGATTAATATGAATAATTACACCCACTATATATGCAAATTCATCTATAAAATATGCAAAAACATGTCAATTTGTATGCAAATATAATAGAGTCAAATTGTATTTTTATATCATACTCGCCATTTTGAAACACAACATCTTCATCAACCAACTTTGTAAAGTCTATAAAATAACATTTTAGCACAAATGTAAACTATGTAGAAGTTTGGAAATAGATGTAAAATGCTTTGGCAAACATTTTTTTAGTATTTTGAACGCAAATTATATTTTTAATCGCGAAATAAGTGTAAAAAACTATTTTTTGGTATCCTCCATCTTTGTTTTTATTTTGCGACCAAAGGCGAACCAACCCGAAGTAAAAGTGACAGCCAGTTAGCACCAACCACCAGGACACGAAAAAAAAAATTTAATTCAAAAAATAATTAAATAAATTAAAATATTTTAATTTAACCAAAATAAATACAATTATTTGCGTAACAAATTAATAAATACATGTTTTTTAACATATTTAAGTACATTTACACGTTTATAATTTTTCCTAAATGCAAAGTCCTTGTAAGGGAATGACGGAACAGACCTCTTAACTTGATTTACAAAAAAATTAAATAAATTTAAGTATATTAATTTAACCATACAAATACAATACTAGGCTATCATAATTTAATAAAAACGTATTTTTTACAAGTTTACATAAGTTTTTTATCATAATTTCTAATTTTATGACAATGGACTGACAGAACAGATCTGTTAAAAACGCGGCATTGTTCACGTTATCAAAGAAAAAATCTGTTACAACTTTTAATGGCAAAACGTGCCTCCACACTTGATAGATTATTTCTGATAATTATACAATTAAAGCTAACAATCTATGATAAAAAATGGTGTACAAGTTTATCTTTGAGTTGATTGTGATTTTTAAAATTAGTGCCCGAAGTAATGGAAATAGATATGGCTTAGTTTCTTAAAGACACTCTATGACCTTAAGGTAGGAGACAAAGTAATTTTGAATTTAGTTGTATAAATATTTGTCAACTAGTTTTGTCAAATGTTTTCGCAAAATCCTATAAGAGGTATTTATTTGCTGTCGAAATTGCCAAAGGATTTTTAGGTTAATAAAAGTACTTTCAGACAATTACGTTGTAGATCAATGGTTCTCAAAGTGGTCCACATGGACCCTTAGGGGTTCCTACAAAAACTACTAAACTAAACTAAATCTACAAAATGTTTTAAGTATTTATTTGCAAATGAATTCGACAAAGGATTTTTAGGTTATTAAAAGTACTTTCAGACAATTTTGTTGTATATCAGTGGTTCTCAAAGTGCTCCACCTGGACCCTTAGGGGTTCCTGTGGCCCTAGGGGTCTACAGAACGTAATAAATAAGTATTTATTTGTAAATTAATTTTGCAAAGGATTTTTAGGTTAATAAAAGTACTTTCAGACAATTTCGTTGTAAATCAGTGATTCTCAAAGTGGACCACATGGACCCTTAGGGGTTCCAGTGGCCTTAGGGGTCTACAAAATGTAATAAACAAGTATTTATTTGTACATGATATATGCAAAGGATTTTTAGGTTATTAAATGTACTTTCAGACAATTACTTTGTAGATCAGTGGTTCCCAAAGTGATTCACATGGACCCTTAGCGGTTTCTGTGGCCCTAGGGGTCTAAAAAATGTAATAAGTAAGTATTTATTTGCAAATGAAATCTGCAAATGATTTTTTAGGTTAATAAAAGTACTTTCACACAATTACGTTGTAGTTCAGTGACGCCCAAAGTGGCCCACATAGACCCCCAGAGGTCCCTGTGGTCCCCTGTCCCAGGGGTCTTTAAAGTGTAATAAAAAAGTATTTATTTGCAAATGATTTAGGCAAAGGATTTTTAGGTTAATGGCAGTACTTTTAGACAATTATGTTTTAGATCAGTGATTCTCAAAGTGGTCCACGTGGACCCAAAGGGGTCAATGACAATTTAGGGTCCACAACTGGAAATGGGGTAACATAATAAAGTCATATACAATATTTATAAATTGACCTAGGAAGTAAAAAAATCTTCATATTTCTAAAGATTTATAAAAAAAAAATCAATTCAGGGTCCACGACACAAAATAGTTTGGGAACCTTTATATGATAATTTGGATTTGAGCAAAACTTAAAAAAAATACTTTAAATACTCAAACATTAAAAAATTACCCTAAATTTTCAAGTAAAAAAATCTTCACATTTCTAAAGATATATAAAAAAAATCAATTCAGGGGTCCATGACCAATTCCAAGGGTCCACAACACAAAATAGTTTGAAAACCAATGTATATAGATAATTTAAATTAGACCAAAACTTTAAAATTTACTCTAAATACTCATCATAAATTTTCAAGTAACAAAATCTTCATATTTCTAAAAATTTATAAAAAAAAATCAATTCAGGGGTCCATGGCTAAGTCCAAGGGTCCACGACACCCATAGTTTGGGAACCTATGAAATTTTTAAATAATTTAAAATTGACCAGACCTTTAAAATTTACACAAAATACTTATCATCAAGAGTTAGACTTCTAATCACATTTTCTTTTACAACTTTTAAAAATATTAAAATTATCTAAAATCTTCATTTAGATAACCTGTAGCTAATGAAATTATCTACAATTGTCCTAAATATAAAAATAATCTAAAGTTTCTTTTACTGTTTTAAATAGCTTTTAAACTTGTACTATTTTTACTTGTAAACTTTTTATAGTCAAATCAAAAATAAAAATTTTTCATATCTTGAAAAAAAGCAATTTTTTTTGAAAAAAAAAGGAAAAAAGGATGTATGTGTGTGTGCGTATGTATGTATGCATGTATGAGTGTTCGCATACAATTTTTCGTCTATGATTTCGAAAGCACGGATCAACCGATTTGAATGATTCATTCATGATAATAGATAATTTGATTCATTTATCAATTATCTTTATAAATTGGTTTTAATTGCTTCAGACAATTTTTATCCAAAACATAAAAAAATTAAATTTTTATCTTATTATTTAGACTTATAATCACATTTTAGATACATTGTTGTAAATCCATGGATTAAAAGATTTTTAAAAATTTAAATTACGAAGATAATTATAACAATTAATAATAATTAATCAGCATTTTAATTACAGAATATCGCTAGACTGAAAGAGGCTAAAGATACTTTTAGCTAATTATTAACAATTGTTACACACATATACAGTTCAAAACCCCGTTAAGACGATTTTCAAGGAAGCGAACTAAAAACGCGTCCTATGCGGGTAAGCTCATTCTGCGATATATACACAATATGTTTAAAAGTGCAGGAACCGTCTTAAAGTGGCGTTTTATGCAAGAAATTGTATTAAGCATGATCGTCTTAACTAAAAACGCGTCTTATGCGGGTAAGCTCATTTTGCGAGATATGCACAATAAGTTTCAAAGTGCAGGAACTGTCTTGAAGTAGCGTATTATGCAAGAAATCGTATTAAGCATGATCGTAATAACTAAAAACGCGTCTTATGCGGGTAAGCTTATTTTGCGAGATATACACAATAAGTTTCAATGTATAGGAACCCATTTAAAGTGGCGTATTAAGCATGATCGTCTTAACAGGGTTCTACTGCTTGTATATAAAAACAATTGTTACAAAATAATTGCTAACTCAGTTATTCTTGTTCATTTGAATTTATTATAATAATTATTACATAATGCAAAATTAAAAGAATGCATTGTTGTGTTATCTAGAAACATGTGTATGTATATATGTATATGTATATATGTATGTATGTATATATTTACGTATATATGTATGTATGTATATATGTATGTGTGTATGTAGAGGTGAGATAAAAATGCAACTAAATGCAACAGAATGCATATTTTTTATAAAAATATAACTCATTGGAATACTTCGACATTTTTGCTGTGATAAGCATTGATAAAACTTATGAAAATATATATATATATATATATATATATATATATATCAAGCAGGGGTGTACTTGGTTATATAATTCACTGTTGAAATAACCAGAAAAATAAAAAAGCATAAGAAAATTCCGGCTGCTCTTGGCTACTTACTAAAATCACTTTTAAGCTTCGACTTTATAAAATAAAAGTATGATAGTAATTTTTGCATATGAAATCGATATATTTTGAAAATTCTGATAAAATTATCTTTTTGAAAACTTCACAAAAAAACCCTTTTAGTCTTTTAAAAGCGCTTTTATACTAAAATCGTAAAGTTTTTGATTTTGTTTTGAAAATTAAGGTCAAAAATAAATACACGTGATATGTACTTGACTCCTTCTTCCCCCAGGTGATTTTTCGTGATTTTTCTATCAAAGCCTCTCCTTTCCTTGAAAGCCACACTCGATTAATGGGCGCCCCTTCATAGAAAAATAATTTATCGAGAACCTTTCTCAATATTCGAACGAATTTTCCGAATTTACGAAAAAATCGTAAAGCTTTTGATTTTTATTTTGAAAATTCAGGTCAAAAATAAATACACATGATATCTACTAGACTCCTTCCTCCCCCACGTGATTTTTTGTTATTTCTCTATCAAATATCACCCCCCCACCTCTTAAAAGTCTCACTTGATTAATGGGCTTTTTTTTGAAAATTCAAGTCAAAAATAGCCCGCTTCATTGAAAAATAATTTATCGAAAATCTTTTTTTTTCATACACATTTATATACATATTTTTGTTAACGAAAATAGATAAAAAGCCCTTGAAATTAACACTTAACCCTTTAAACATTTTGACACATTTATGCACACTCGCAGGCTTTTTTATACGTTTATACACACTTACACGCATTTATATATATATATATATATATATATATATATATATATATATACTAAAACACTATTATAGACACATAACACATTTGCAATACACATTTATACACACTTAAACACACCATAACGAATATATACACACTTACAAACACTTTAACGCACTTTTACACACTTTTACACACTTTTACACACTTCTGCACATTTATACACACTTTTACTGCACATTTATACACACTTTTACTGCACATTTTCAGACATTCATACACATATACACATTCAATGCAAAAATTGACTTTTTTTAAAATAATTGTTTTTATATTTCTATTTCTATTTTTATTATTATATTTTCCCAATATCATAACATGGCAAAACAAAGCTAAAACTCCTTTTAGCATTTAAAATACTTTTTAAATTTAGATTTTACAAAATAATAGTAAGTGAACTTTTTTCATATTTATCGAAATATCTCAAAAAATATTAAGAATATTCGCATACTTCCTTCGACAACATTGTTGAAAACTAATTTATCTAGAACTTTTCCGAATACATAAACACGTTAAAAGCCCTTTTAGTATTTTAAAAACGCTTTTAAACGTGCTTTTACGCACTCCAGCCCTGAGCAAGACGACACTAACCGCCGGCCTTATAGATAAGTGCATATACATACATATGTACATATACATAACGTGTATATGTACATGCATACATACATCCTGTTTGTGTGTATGTACATACATACGTACTTCCTGTATGTATATATGTATCTATGTACATGTGTATTTGTATTTCGCTACCACATGTGTTCCATACAAGTCGGCGCGTCAGTCTGAAATTTTTGCCTCTTCAAGTATAAGCTTCAGTTTTATTAAATTTATTTAAATAAATTTAATTACACTGATTAATTAATTAGCAACAATTTAATTAGAAAAAATATTCAAGTACCATATATATACTACTGGACGCTGGACATTTAAGTGTAGTGTGTTTTATACAAAAATTGTGTTTTATACAATTTTAATTTTTTAGTTGAGTGTTTAATAAATTATTTATTAATTAATATAGGAAGAGGATTTGTTTGAAAAATTTAGGTAATTATTTTAAATTTTTATTATTTTTTATTCATTCATACATCGTGTGTTGTCATTTCATAATTTGTTTAAACAAATGTTTTCATGCATTCATTTATTATATCTCTTGTAACTTTTATACCACTCGTTTGATATAGATGATGTGCTAAAAAAATTGTGTAAAATCATATATTTTATAAGTTTCTTTAACATTATTAAACTCTACAGCAACCCGGTGTACTTTAAAACTACAAAATTAATTTAGTGCATTTATTTCTAATATTATTCACAGATCTTAAGCATTCGTTTAATATGAATGATGTCCCAAAATTTTTTTTAAAATTAAATAATTTATACATTATTGTCTCGTTATACTCTAAATTTGTACTCAAAACAAGAAAATTAGTATGAGTTGAAATTCTTGAGACTTGGTAACTCTTGACTCTTGTAACTTTTGAACCATTCGATTAATATGAATGGGGTTTTGGGAGAAAATTGTTTAAAATTAAATAATCTACATTATTGTCTAATATTATAAGTCCTTATAGCAACTCGTTATACTCTAAAATTGTACTCGAAACAAGAAAATTAGTAAAAGTTAAAATTCTTGAGACTTGATTATGAATTTACATGCACATTTATTTGTTACATCTCTTGTACCTTTTAAACCATTCGATTAATATGAATGAGGTTTGAGAGAAAATTGTTGATAATTGAATAATCTATGTATGTTATTAACAACAAAAGTCCGTAGATCAACTCGGTATACTTCAAAATCTCGTTTGAAACTCTCAGTGTCGACTTCAGACTAATTTGTGATTATTTATTTATTATACATCTTGCAACTTTTCAACCATTCGATTAATATGAATGGGGTTTGAGAGAAAATTGTTCAAAATTAAATAATCTACAAAAATTTCTAATATGAAGTTTTTATTTCTAATATGAATCAAAATTTCTATGTTTAAAATAAATTTAGAAATTTCGAATTATTTAAAAAATTGACCCAAGTTTTTGATGTTTTTATTTGAAATTTAATCTCTAGTTAAAGTGTTTGGGTTACAATTCATTATATTACCTGAATGTGTATAAACATTTTCGTAACGTTAGGAATTTTTTTTGAAAAATAATACTCTATCTTTTGTAACATTATATATATAATGTACAGATGTTTTTATTATAATTAAGATAACGAAAAGAATATCTTAATGAACTTTAACCCCCAGACGTTACGTGTAACTTTATATATATATATAATATATATATATATATATATATACTTTTATCTCCTGTAAATTTTTTATATACTAAAAACCTAGTTCCATGATTTTAAAAATAGACCAACACAGTTTCCTGATATCTATTTTTATTTTCTCGTTAACGAAAATAGATAAAAGCCCTTAAAAACATTTTTAAACATTATGGCACATTTATAATCAACTATATAAATTTATATATATTTATATACACACTTTATTTCTATACACACTTAAAACTCTTATATACGCTAGAACACATTCATACACACCTAAACACATTAATTCATGCTTGTACACACATTTATAAGTATTTATATGCACTTAGAACACATTTATATACTCTAAAAACATTTATACATACCTATGTACATCTTTACATACACACTTACACACACTTGAACACATTTATACATACTTCTACACATAAACACACTTCTTCACATAAACACACTTCTTCACATAAACACACTTCTTCACACAAACACACTTCTTCACACAAACACACTTCTACACACAAACACAATTCTTCACACACTTCTTCAAACACTTCTACATACTTTTACGCACTTTTACACACTTTTACACACTTTTACACACTTTTACGCACTTTTACACAATTTTACATACTTCTACACACTTAAGCACATTTACAAACCCTGAAACACATTTATATATACTTAAACACATTTATTCACATTTGTACACATTTATACACACTCGCACACACTTCTACACACACACTTCAACACACTTCTACACACTTCTACACACTTCTACACACTTCTACACACTTCTACACTCTTCTACACTCTTCTACACATTTATACACACTTCTACACATTTATACACACTTTTATTGCACATTTTCAGACATTCATACATATTTACACATTCAATGCAAAATTGATGTTTCTTTTTAAAATTAACTTAATATACACACTTCTACACACTTCTACACACTTTTACAGCACATTTTCAGACATTTATACACATTTACACATTCAATGCAAAAATTGATGTTCCTTTTTGAAATAATTATGTTTTATATGTTTATATTTCTATTAAATTATTTTTATCTCTATGATTATTAATATGTCGCTGTTTGGTCAATTTTTAATGGGGAATATAAATAATAATAGTAATAATCATTTTTTTTAAAATAATTGGTTTTATATAAAGTAGGTTCCAAATAATTTAACAGTTCGCCTCTGTTTTTTATGGTTTGAAACCATTTTAAGATTATATGCATATCGTCACGTTTGAGAAATATAATATATACATTTGTATATATATACATATTCAGGGTCACTTTTTCCAAAAAAATCCTGTGCTAAATATAGGGTACACGTTGAATTCTCAGAAAGGATGTTTCATAAATATTAAAGATAAATATATATATATATATATATATATATATATATATATAACCTGTATTAAGTTACGTTACTAATTTTCATGTGATAACAAATCCGAAAACATTTCAAAATCTGTTATCAAACTCTTTGTTGACTTTAGCAATAAGTAAATATTGTGACACAAAAACAATGGAAAATATAATTAGAATTAATCTAGAAAAATATTTTTTCAATGACCTGTCATAATATTTATTCGTGAGACATATGTTCCGATTAATCACTTCATCCATCATCAATGATGATTTCGATGAGAATGAAGCCATATAAATATATGTATACTTGCGAATGTATGAGTGAGTGTGCACATCTGTGTATAATGTGTGCTAAGTGTATAAATGTGTGTACACTTACACATTTCAAGTGTGTTATAGACGGTGTATAAGCGCGTACAAGTGTGTAATAATGTATTAGAACGGTGTATTAGTGTGTATCAATGTGTATTAGTGTGTATAAATGTGCGCCAAAAGTGTATAAATGTGTATAAGTGTATTTGAAATGTGTATAAAGGCGTATAAGTATAACGTGTATAAGTGTGTAGTGTGTAATAATGTGTATCAGTGTGCAGTAAGTGTGTATAAGTACGTGTAAATGTGTATAATTGTGTATAAATGTGTATAATTGTGTATAAATGTCTACAAGAGTGTTTTAATGTATGTATATTATAGTTTAAGTGTCTCTAGATTGTTAAAAAATATCTATACGAGTATATAAGTGTTTAAAAATTTGTATTATTAAGTGGTTATACATAAAAAAAAAACATATAAATATAAGAATTTCGCGAATGTATGAGGTGGTGCTTATGTGTGTATAAATGTGTGCCAAAGGTGTAAAAATAAAGAGTATTCAAATGTATATAATTGTGTAGAAGTGTATAATAATGTATAAATGTGTATAAGTGCGTGTATGTAGTTATTTAAAGTATTTGCCTATAAATGTGTATAATATTTTTATAAGTGTGTGTAATTTAAATGTATATAAATGTTTAAGTGTCTCTAGATTTGTATAAAATGTATAACATGTGCCAAATTTTGTGTAAGTGTTTATAAAATATATAATATATATATATATATATGGTGTGTATAAATGAGTATAAGTATGTTTGAAATTGTAAAAAAAACTCCAAAAATATAAAACAACAAAAGATTTTTATCTTAATTTGTTTACCAAAGATAAACTTCACTTAATTGAAATATGTCAATGATATATATTATAATAGAACTTAAAAAAATTAAAAGTAAATCAACAAGTACGGTGTATTTTTTAAACTGTATTTTTTGGTCTTTGACATTATTTTTACACTATTTTGAGAACCATGTGAAAAGTGAATTATATTGTTTGCCAAGAATGTCTCAAATAATTTACTGCCAATTTGTTTGTGTGCTACGTAAATGATTTGCAAAATTTCACAAATGCACTTTCTCTACAGATAAATAAATAAATATATATATATATATTGAATCTATACATATATATATATATATATATAT